>NW_015112859.1:446632-482201 GCF_001443285.1 Poecilia latipinna | reverse complement strand
TATACTTCATTAAATTACATTGTGGTTTATAAAAAGATAAATTATAAAGTGAATCGAGGGGGGGGGGGGGGGGGGGGAAATGCAAACTACCATCAAATCATGGTTCAATTATCTCGTCAATCTGAAGTGATTTGAAGTTTGGTACAATTTTCTTAAACGGATTACTACATATATTTTTCTTACAAAATACAATTGGAACCTGTTGAATAGTCAGTGATTTCTTTGCATTTTATTTTAAAATAAACTACCATGCTGACTCTGGTTAGTTGAATATGGAAAAACGGCTTTGGGGGAACTGTCAATACAAGTATTTTAAACTTGAAATGACAGGAAAATAACTTATGAATGAAGGCTGCATGCGACTTCTGCAGCCATTTACAGGAATGCAGCCTTCATTCCAGGTGTGTTGTAGACAAACTTGTCTGATTCGTTTTTTTTAGAAAACAAATTATCACTGAAAGTTATCAAATGGATAGAAATTTAAATGTGGTATTTAAGACATGTAAATAAAAATATTGCATTTTGAAAGTTCTGCCATGTGGATTAGTTTAAAAAAAAATTAGGTTGTTTTCTTGCTTTTTCTGCCACTGGTTTAAAAATCACCAGTTCCAGTGATTTTATTTATTTATTTTTTACCAGAACTGGTAAAACACATGACAAATATGTTTTACTGCACCTTGAGTTGCAGTAAAACATATTTGTTTTACAAACCTGCCCGGATATGGCAGGTTTTCATATGGAGCTTATCAGTGATGCTCAGCAGGAGGAGTGAAAAACAGCGTGTGTATATTTACTGATAAAGTTGGGAATCTGGCCAACACAACCAGATCTGCAGCGTTGGTTCCGCTCTGGATCTCTAAACTACGTTCACTTTTTTTTTTTTTTTTTTTGTCATACAGCGACGTGTAGTTGATCTTTGACAGTCTGAACAACACAGATCCGATTTTTTTTCCGAATACGACCCAGTCTACTAGGATATAGGTATCCGATAAGTATCAAATGTGACCTGAACAGCCAGGGCGCATATTAACGTCTACGTTCATCCGACTTGGAACGTCATTGATACTCGACAAACGTCACTATTCTGCGTCCTGGATTCGCGCAAGCGGAAAGAAAAGAGAAAAACAACCATGGGACGGTAATGAGGATTAAGTTCTTAATGTGCTGGCTCCAGTCGGACAACTTTAAAATCGTAAGATATGCTCCACTATTAGCATCCATGTTTACTTCTACAAACGGTAAGAACGTCTTTTTTTTCTTTTTTTTTTATGACAGTTGGCAAAACACTGGGAGCGCTCGCTACGTGTGACGTTATTGCGCCCTCTACTGCGCATGCGGGACACTTTCGGGTCGTTTGCGATTCACACTGGAGAACACATACATGTCAAGAATATTTGGAAATGTGAACGACCACGTCAAAAAATAAATCAGATTTCACAACAAATCGGAAGTGATCAGTAAGGCCTGCAGTGTGAACGTAGCTTTAATTGCTCTCCTGTCGCTCACATATTGATTTTCACACCATCAAACTATTGTTGCGGCGTGTTGTTTCTCATCTTCGGGCCCTTTTTCCATCACTGAACTCGCTGATGAAGTGTGAGAGATGGAGGGACTGAAGCACAGCTGGGTTCAGGCGGCTGACTTTATATATATAAAAAAAGAAGAAAAAAGTAATTCTGTTTCTTGAGCAGAAATGGAGAGTGTAGTTCTGTTACTGACGAACCCGCAGAGCTTCAGACCGTCACCTGAAATACTGCTGCAGGTTTTCAACTGTCACCTGTCTTCTTTAGGCAGAAAACTAATAATCTTGCTTTAAATTTGCTTATAAGTGGCCAGAAAAGCCAAATGTTTTTCAAGTTAATTAAAAGTTAGATGAAACAAAACCTTTTTTATTTCCTCAATGATTCATTAAATAACCCAAATGAAGTATTACTTCAATAATTTGCTTGGTAAATGTCAGAATATTTAGATGTCTTTTAAATGTTTTTCTTATCTTTCTGCAAAATCAGAAGCAGAGCTGTCACTGGATAATAAATTGTCCCAGAAGTTATTGCGATAAACGATATTATTTTGAGACCATTTTCAATTAATATAATGGTAATTGCAAAAGAACATATCCTTAGAGATCAATAATCTTTAAATTCTAATGATCGTCTAACACTGCAGCTGGAAGACTCTTTCAATATCCAAAATAAACAAAACAATAAAATGAATTAAGAAACATGATTGACTCTGGAAGCTTACACCACTTTAATTCCCACTTTATATTTGAGTAAATAACAATTGTGGTGATTCTAGTGAAAATAAATCTGGCAGAGCCGTGATGCCATACGTCCCTCCTGGTGCTCTAACAGTTAGCGATACAGTTGCTGCTCATTAGCTCATTCTGATTAACGCTTGAGCCAGATGCTAATGACGATATGACCATGTTTGCTGTGACATGTGAACAGCAGCTGCAGAAAAACTTCACACTATACTGTGTTGATGTAAAGACCTGCATTTAAAATATGCCTTAATTTTTTTTAAACAGAAAAAATGAGGCGATTGCACCATTAATGAAGGTGTCCAGATTGTTGCCATGTTTAAAATGAGAAATTCTGAAGTTATTTTTTGCCACCAATTACAGGACTCTGTAATTGTGAATAGCTTGTAAACAGCCTGATTTATCTGCCATCATTTCTACTATAGCTACATGCAAACTTATTTACTCTTCAGTTCTTGCTGAAACGTTCTTGTAAGACGATTTTCTTTATCATCCTGACCAAGCTGCTGGAGATTTTCTGAGTTTTCTTAGCTATGATCTCCAGATAATGTTCAGAGAGATAATTCATCAGGAGTTTCATACATCCGGACAGGTAGAGTTGTTCTGCCTGACTAAAGCTAGTTTCACTTCCTTCTGGGAAAAGCAGAGGAACAGGTGAGGCGACATTTTAAAAATGCTTTCCTCATTCCTGGCTTTGTCGAGGAAGAGAAAAACCTGCACATGTTTTCTGACATCTCATCCACACTCTATTTCTGGAAGGCAATTATCAGCTGAGTAAATGCAAACAGTAATAGGATTACATCATACTTGGTTGAATCAGGCTGCTGTGACGATTTGGATTAAAGGAAATTATTTTTGCAGTAAGCAGAGGTGGACAGAGAAACCAAAAACTGTACTCAAGTAAGAGTAGCACTACTTCAACATATTTTTACTCAAGTTAAAGTAAAGTATCTGTCCAAGAAGCTTCTCAAGTAAGATTAAAGTATTTGATACTTTAATATTTAAAAATTATATCATGACAGACCAAAACATAAAGTTAAGTGGATTTTTTTTTTAAAGAAAATGACAATTTATATAAGTAACAAAATAAAACCAGGCAAAAGAAAATTTTTCCAAATCAGTTTTTTTTTCAGTAAAAAAATGTATAAAACTTTAACAAAAAACTGCAGGTGTGTGTCTGTTGGTAGAAAATCCAGAAATTTCACTCAAGAGCAACAATACTTCATAATAAAATTACTAAGTTAAAAGTAAAAAGTTCAGCGTAGTAAAAATACTCCTAAAAGTTTATTTTTCTTTTTTCAAAAAGTTACTCAGGTAAATTGAGTAAATGTAACTAGTTACTGCCCAACTGTCTGTAAAGCGTGGCGATTGTTGCCAGAGGTGGGTGCAGCTCTCAAAAAATGTACTGCAGAAGTGCTACTAGATGCTTCCTTTGCAATAAATGATCAGACATATGCTAAATGAACTTTCATATATAAAAAGAGCTTAAATAAAAAAAATCTGCACAATAGGGCATTTTTAAAATCTGATCAGAATAATCGATTAATAGTTAGAATAACTGATTAATCGTTAGAATAACTGGTTAATTGTCTGAATAATCGATAGTTGCAGCTGTAAAATGAGTCAGAAATGTGGGCCAGCAGTAGGTGAGAACAGACCGGGTCATTCAGCACGGTGGACTGGATCAGCAGAGAGAGCAGTAAAGCTTCAGCGGCCCGTTCTGGAATCAGGGGGATGGGAACCGAGGGGAAGTAATCCCCAGGCCATCTGCTGCTCTCACTGTCCTCTCTCTGTCGTATGGGAATGTGGACTTCATGTCCCTGCACTCTTTATTTTACTTCCTGTATGAAGCTCCTTCTGTTTTTGACTCGCTGTATGAATGATCTTCTGCCCTAGTATAACTTCAGGACATTTTCTGTAATTGTTTAAGACAGGAGTGTCAAACTCTTTTTCATTTCTAGATCATGGCAGTCCTGCTAGAATGAATTGGTAAACCCATTAACAAACTTAAAATATTAATATCTGTATGCTTAAATGCTTTTTCAAATGAAATGATATTACACATCTTTTCAAACTGATCATTACGTCGACGCATTAGGATCATTGTAGGTAGAAAATAAAGGTAGTAAATTTCATTGAAAAACTCAGAAATTTTGAGATTAATTAATTTTCTAGAAAAACTTCTGTTTCAAAAGTATAAAAACATCTACTTTTTGAAGAGAATTTCCAAAAGTCAGAATCTTTCAACTTTTGAAACTCAGAAATTTCCAAGTTTTTTCTTGGATTTTTCAGATTAATCTAGGTGCAGCTGTAAAATAAGTCAGTAATGTTGGCCAGCAGTAGGTTCTGGCCCACTACAAAAAAAAATTGTTTATCTAGCAATTTTTTGACTTTTCAAGTGCAGACATTTTCATTTTCTTGAATATTTCTTAGATTTTTTTTAATGCAATTTTTTTTTACTTTTGGAGCTCAGAAATTTCTGAGTTCTTGCTAGAAGATTTCTTGGATTCATCTCAAAACGTCTGAATTCTTTTGGTAGAAATGGACTCTTCCTTTTTTTCTTCTAACTACAATGGCCTTACCAGGAACTGATCTATGATATGCAACCATAGACCAGTTCCTGTTGGACTTTTGAATTTTTTAACATTTATTTAAATCAAAATCACTGCTTTGTGGAGCAACTTTAGAAATATTTGCAATAAATTTTGGAATATTTGTGCTCACATGTGGTTTTGTTTTATTTATATTTGTTTCTCACTGTTTATTCAATGTCACATGCTGTTTTATTTTAATTATGTAAAGCACTTTGAAATGCCTTGCTGCTGAAATGTGCTATACAAATAAAATTAGATTTGTCCTGGTGTGTTTCTTGCAGTGCTTCCAGGGAAACTTAAAGGAGACACTTCTGCTTGTGCCACTGACATGAAAACCTTAAATAGCCTGAAGTCTGAGGCTATAATCCAAGTAAAGCAGATAGAGACACTTAATGGGCAGAAGTAAACTTTCAGTAGCATCAGCCACAGCTACTAATCTCTAATCAGTAAATAGAGTAATACACCCTCACAAAGATCAATAAACTTTAAATTCTAATGAACATTTAACACTGGAAACTGGAAGACATTTAAATATTCCAAATAAACAACTAAAATAAATTATGAAGTCTCTGTAAACTAATTGTCCTTAAAAAAAGGGCTATTGATACCAAGAAATTTGACAGGTATTTGATATCTGTGAAAAAATTACTTCTTTAATCTTCTTTATTGGTTCAATATCCAAACTGCTTTATTATTTTAATCGTAAACATACTGAAGTGCCAAAAATTGGAAAATACTACCAAAAAGGAAGAATCCAAAGGCTATTTTATAATTTTGTGCCTTAATATGCCGACGTAAAATTAACTGACAAACAAGAAGTGCAATCAACATTTTCTCTTCTGACTTCACTGTATTTTCCCATGAATTATTTTCTGAGCTGAAATCAGATTTTTTTTTTTAAAGGACCTCTCTGCTGCCACGCAGCGAGCAGCTGCTAAGTTATGTGTAAAACCCTGAATGTAGCGTATCCAACATGTTCTGAGCCGTCGGTAGATGTATTTCAGCAGGTCTGCGGGGTTATTTATGATCTAATGGAAGTGAAAGGGTGTTAATTTCATGGCCAACAGGTTTCCAACCTGTACGCTCTCAAAGCCACTGGGCTAAAGCTAAAAATAGACCCGCAGTCTGGCTCCTTGTAATGACACAGTCTACTCCTGCCGGCCTGCTGCTGCTGCTGTTCAGCAGATTTTATTAAACATTGCAACACACTGGGGATCTCCTAACCCACGTTTTAGGCCACTCGCATCTATTTAAATTGCAGGTGCTTGAAAGCCTTTCATGTAGGTGTTTTCCGGGTTTGGAAAGTGCTGGATTTTTGTATAAAATCCTTGAAAGTACTTGATATTCAAACTGCAGTTTTGATCTACAGCCTAAATGTGGAAAACATTATTTACTGTTGAAACCAAATATTCTTATAGATCTAATAAAAAGACAAATATTTTTCTCTCACTGCCTGAAGTTAAATCAGACTAAAATTGTCTTAATAAAAGTCAGAAAAATTAGAACTTTTTTTTTTGTCTTTTATTTTGTGTTTAAGCATTTAATTTGAGTAGGAAGGTAATTTACCTTAACACGATTTGTTTGGATTGTTTCAAAGTATTAAATATTTATTATTCCTAATGACTCAGTCACTTATTGATCAGTTTAATTGAAATAAAGGTTGGCCTATATTTTATACGTTTTGGGTGTGAAATGATTAAAACGTAAAATTTTGTTATATTTTAGTTCAGCTGTAGAATGTAGAGTACTATCACAAGACATTGTTAATAACAGTAATAAATTATATCCAATAATAGTGAATTGAAACGCTTTTCTTAGTTAATTTGTAGTGTTTTTCTTTCCAAATGTGGTGCTGAAAAAGTTTGAAAACTTACCTTGAAAATGTTTGAATTTCAATGTCGGAAAAGTTATACCAACCTCTTGAGCTGATTGTTCTCATTTTTCCTTTCACTTCACAACATTTATTTTTATTTTTCAGCAGTTATGGCATGCAACTACTGCTGCACAAGTTACTCAACAAGTTGTTGCTAAGAAACCTCTGGGTTTTGTGGATTTTGGAGCAGAGATTCCCAGAACCTGAAACCAAAGATAAAAGCTACACTTTGCAGTCAACAAAGGTCGAACTGGTTTGAATAAATGACCGTTTGTAAATGAGGATTACAACTAAACAATTTTTTTGTCTTCTTCCTGTGTTTAATTTTTCCCAATGTTGTATAAAAATGCGATATTTTCATTAAAATAGATCATACGAAGTAGATTTCACTCTTTGATCAGGGAGGGCGAGTCCCACAGAACAAGCAGGTGTATTGTTTCTCTGTGTGTTTGTGGCCTGAAATGTTTTTAATTCACCACTCAGAGGTCTGTTCTTCCTTTGAGCTTCAAAGCTCCACTTTCACATCCCTGTTAGGAGATCAAACCAGAGCCACCTCTCCTGCCTGAGTGCTCACGCTCTCAGCAGCAGGATGACTAAGGGGAAAACTCTGCAGAGAAAATTATATCTGTAATCTTTTTTTAGTTTGCATTATTGTTCTAGCCTCATTATTTCTTCAAAGTCCAACAGAAATCAGTTTTTATTTGCTGCTTTTGATTTAGATAACATTTGTTCCTTTGTTATTGCACTTTTAGACAGAAGTGCACTGCTTAGTGCGACTGGCACACAACTCAAAGCAATTGACCCTAGTATGTTTCTGAGTAAAAGTCACTGGATGATTGTGATTTTACTTTCTATAAAATCAAAGTGAACTCCATCGACACCACAGTGATAGTCAAAATAAGACAGGACAATAAACCAACAACAATATATATTGAAATAGACATGTGATCAGTATCCATAAATAAAACATCTGATAGAAATATATAGAATATTCTCTGAACTTTGTTTCAGATCCGCACAGCATTCTGGGAGATGTAGATAACTGCTCAACCTCTCAGCTTGCTAAGAAAAGTTGGTGGCATCAACTAACTGGCTCACTCTTGGTTACCTAGCAACAACCTGCTGGGTAATTAGCAGTTTGAAGTCCCTCCCCTCAAACTTTGTTACCTAGCAACATCCTGTTGAGCAACTGGTGCAACAGCAGTTTCAAGTTTCTCAGAACTGCTTAAAAATAAAAAGTGTGAAAACTGGATAAAACAGGAAAGTTTGGCAGAATTTCAGATATTTAAAACAGAAACTAATTGATAATTATTGATATCAACTGATATAAAATGCTTATAATGTGGTACGTTTTTCAACCTTAAGTTAAAACTTTTCAGATAAACACAGAACCTGTGTTTGAAAAATAAAAAACCTTACATGTTGTTTATTGAAACTGTTGGTCAAAAAATAAATTGAACATGATTTGCAACATAAATACCAGAAAAATGTTCAGCGTTTGCAATCAAAGCTGCGATTCTTGTCCATTTGCTGTTTTCAGACAGTACAGATGTGAGTGTGACATAATAATTCCCGTGCAGGGGAGCTTGTGAGCAGCAGCTTTAATCCGTCGTCACGTGAACATCACTCTGTTTTCTACTAATAGCAACAATAGCTTGTCGTCTCAAAACCTTCCTAATTGGGAAAAGCATTTTAACAGCTTTTGATCATGCACAATACTTCCTGCGCTTCATTTCATTAAAAAAAGAGGAAAGGTTTAAATTTGAGTAATTTTTTTTTTTTTTTTTGTAATTCATCCCCTGGCACAATGCAGCCGGGTCCGCTAGGTTTCAGCCCTGCTTAAGGCATTAGCTCAGAGCGATTATCCCACCGCTACCAGCAGCACGCATCCTCTCATACAATCACTCCAGCTGACACGTGTCTGACATCTGCCCCGCTTTCTGCCTCCCCGTCGCCGGGACCAGCAGGGATTCAGACCTCCATACACACGGAGATGTGTGTCATAATGTAGCTGTACTGCATTATTTCTGGCTGACATCCTTTTATGTTGACATCTTGTTTCAGTTCTATTTGGGAAAATTGGTCAAGTCTCTGCCTTTCTGGATCTTTTCTGTCTTTTGAGAGTAACTAAGCCTGAAAGCAGCATTTTTTTGTTGTTAACTGTATAAATTGGTCCTAAAAGCAACTTTGTTGTATGTAACTTTTATAAAGAATATTTTTTTACATATTTGTTGAAATGTAACTCTGTCATTACAGTATGGTATGAGACAATCTGAAAAAATCAAAGTCCTTTGCCTTCTCCCAGCATTAACTAGAAACAACCAATCAGAACCAGGAGGCGGGTCTTAGCACTGTCAATCACCCTCCCTCTTGCTCTCTGCTACGCTACAGCTAGCATAGCCTTTTGAGAATGTTAAGGCTAGTTAGCATGGCCACCAATGATGGTGGATAAGCAGCTTTTCTGTAACAATGAATTGTTTCTCTGCCATTTGCACATTTAGGAACAAATACATGAGATTGACTGATGGCGCTAAGCCCCGCGTCCTGGCTGTGATTGGCTGATTCATCTTTTTTTTTTTTTTTTGAGTTGCGTTACCATTAATTTTGATCAGAATTATTCCAGAATCTTTATTCCAGAATGTTCTGGGTCAGTGTCTTGTGCTTTAACTGTCCAGCTGCTAATTTCAGGTGAAAATACAGAATTTATAAAACAATAAAACAGCCCAACAGCATGATGCTGCCACCACCATGCCTGGCATCTGATACAGCGTTTGCTGCAAAATGCACAAATTCTCTCTGCATTTTGTCAACTAAACATGAATGGGGGATGTTTACATATTTAATTATAAATAAAAAAACATTTAAGTGTGGTTTATAAAAAAAAGTAAACAAAAAAACAATTTGGGTTTAAGATTACCGTCTAAGCATCTTGTTAATAGATCCCAACTAAAATAAAATGAGAGAAGAAATCTACTCAGTCAGTGAAACTACTCTCTATTTGACCAAAAACATTTAATTGTCTCCTTGGGATCAATAACACAATTCACACGACAATTATCTACAAATGTAAACTGCCCTTGGCTTGGAGATGTAAGCTATTTTGATAGCTTAAAGGGCTAATTACACGTCTGCTGCTATTAATGCAGCGTGTGTATCCACTTATCCCGTCTTTAGTGGCCGCTCGCTTTACCGTTGGGTTATTTTGGATTCGCTGTGACACTCATTTCATTTGCAGGAAAGCTGATTGGGCTTTCTGCAGCAGGAGTACTGCACAATAAGATGTGGATGAGTTCAAGGGGAAATGTTTCTGATGTCATAAAACTGCAAAAAAATGAACAAGGAGTTCAAAGAGTCAAAACTCTTTATTTTGTACTTGAATATTAAAATTTTTATTTGTTTTGATATTTTACAGCTTGTTTATTTGACAGCTGAATAATTAAAAAAATATTACTAATAATGCATACATACATTTTTTGCACTTTTTTTGGACTCAGACGCTTTACAAGAGAATTAAATAAATAACATATCTATTTATATGTTGTATGTATGGTGTTATTGATTTATCAGTAATATTTATTGCACGTCCAAAAAAGCATGAAAAAGTTTGATGCATTATATATTTGTTACAATTATAATAATTAAAAATTATGCAGCTGTCAAATTCAGTGGAAAAATAAGCGAAACAAATTAAACATGTAATAGAATTATTATAATTTTTATTTCATGTTATATATTTATTTTCTGTTGGGAATTTCATGACATTTAACATTTCCCACATGTCAGTAGCTGCATGGTGAAGATTTCAGCAGTTAATATTTGGTATGTTTATGATTTATTCACCCTTTAATTAAATTGCATTAACACATTGTACTTTATGTTAATTTATTCAGGGTTAATAGTAGTTGACAAATACACATTTTTTGTTTGTTTTAAATAAGAATGCAGATACAGATTTAGTAGATTGAACTGTGTGAAGGCTCTTTCTCGCTCGCTTGGTGAAAGCCCAGCCCTTCAGGTTTTGGCTGAGCGCCGTTGGCACGCCACCAATCAGGTCGCCATCAGGTTTTCAGTGACGCTTTGCAGGACCTGGCACTAGTGACACACAAGGCGCTTTGTGCCGACAGTCTGAGAGACGTGACCTGATAACAGTCTTTCTGTTGAGCTCTCAGCGTTTTATTTTATTGAGCAGATTTACAGGGCTGGACGATACGGCTGGAAAACGTATCACGATATCAGCATATCAATCTAACTATATCTGAAATACTGCCACAGTTTCTCTCCATGTTACTGTGCAGTTAAACAACTGTTAACAGTGGCGGAACCTTAAGTTGCTCCACAGGTTGTTGCTAGGTAACCAGAGAACGAATGAGTTGCTAGGTAACCAAAGAGTGAGTTAGTTGATTCCACCTTTAATAACCAGAAACATGTAAAAAGATTAACTCTATTACCTTTATCTCTGTTAGCAGATCCCCTGCTTTTCTTTTAGCTGTTACAGACCCATCATTATATATTTGAATGTGTTTTTGACACTTTTGTTAAGAAAATTGTATATAATAAAAGGTACATTGTTTTATTTGATGTGTAAATTTATTTAATTTTTTTTACTTTATTTATTCTAGTTTGTAGATTGCAAGACCTTAACACCAATATGTCTATAAACATAGTATTTACAACCTCAAGGCAATTTGCTGTGATTTGGAGACATCATCAGCTAATTTAAGGATGCATTCCATCGTCTGTATGAAAATCGTCTCATACATTTGTTTTAAGGACTGGATGATCTATAGGTTTTTATTTCAGTTAAATGAGGTTCTTATTGTGGCCAAAGACACCATTGTTTTTAACATGTCTCTAACTTGTAGTATTTGGGTTTAAATTTTAAATTAAGGCATAATTCAACGTTCAATGTGTCTGAGTGACGTAGTAATTATTTATCTTTCTATCTGTCTTGCTCACATATTTTAAACATAATCAGTAGCTTGCACAAGTAGAATAATGTAATGTATTTTGCATAATCTAAATAGAAAGCTGCAGGTCTTTTGTCTGAAAAGTTTTCTGATTGCTGAATTTGATTGAAGTGTTTTGATGATTAGCATTAAGATCAATTGTTTTTCTTTGCTACTTAGCAATCTATCCATTTGTTCACATATACATTTCTATGTTTTCAGGTGAAATGATGCATTCACTCTCTTGAAAGTCTTGTTTTATCTTGTGCCATGATTAATCTTGATTAGTTTTTAATCAGCTCCTTTTGTCTGTAAGAACAATTTATCATTGTTTCTATTTCTCATTGTGTTTCTCTTCTAGTAATAGAGAAAACTTTAACATTAATAATTTTTTCATCTTTTTGTTGACTTTATGGAAGACGATTATAGGAATTAGGTTTTTGTAAACTGTTTTTTACATTGTGGATCAGCAACTTAATTGTTAACACTGAGTCATAGTTGCCATTTTGATGCTATGCAACATAAATATTTATTTATATGTATTTTTCACTTTTTATGGCAAGGTTTACCATAAAAGCAAACAATAATGAAATGTTATGGTAACTAAACTAGTGGAACTTAAATATTAACTTTGATTTAATAAAAAATAGAGGAACAGACAACAACGAAAACGGCTAACTGTCAAGTGTTAGCTGTTAGCGCTAACAGTATTAGCTTAAGTGTTAGATTAGCAAAAAAGATGGCTGAAGAGCTTGACTGATATTATTTGTATTATTTATTTTATTTTGTAACTATATAGTAGAATCACTGGGAGAATGCTTACTCCAGTCCCTTTAATTTTCTTTATTAAATGAATTAATTTCCTGCTGCCTCAGGAGAATTTACGAGCATTTAGTGAGGCAACATTTTCAAAACAAATTCTGTTTTATTTTATTAGACTACATAAAAATTCAAAGACATTCGCGATAAAATTTTTACAAGTGTGAAATGTTCCAAAGATAAATATTTCTTAAAACTGTCAAATAAGTATGTTTTCTGTTTGACACATTGACTAACTCAATGTTTCTTCTCCTTTTTCAGTAAAGAAAGCCAAACTTCATGGGCCGCCAGGTAAGAACCCATTCAAATTTTCTCCTTTATTCACATGCGTGAGTAAACGCATTACCTTTATAGGAAGCCTCAAACTACCGCACGATTGGACATTAGATGCATACATTCACAGGCTATTTTACAAAACTGCCTCAATTCAAAGAGTTACGACGTTTTCAGAAACACTCTTCAAAAGTTTTGGTCTATATTTACCTAATGGCATGATGCAGTGGAAGAAGAAGAACTGTGCAATAAAGACAATCCAATGAAAAGTGGGATTTCAGACAATTTCTGGCACATTAAAATGCTGAAGATCTTAAGATTTAGGGAAATTCTGTTTACAGATACTTCATAATCAATTATATTTCTATTGTGTGTGTTTTTTATTTCCATTTTATCGAGTTTAGTTTTATTTTGAATATTTAAAAAATCTTCCAGTTCCAGTGTTAAGTGATTGCTACAAAATTATATATTACTTTAAAAAGTTCTCAAAACAACATGGCAATAATTACTGGGAGAATGTATCTTGCATCAAAATTTGCTAGTGACAAAACTGTCTTTATAACTATACCTAAGATTATGTTTTAGTTCTGCACTGTGTTGACGTTCAGCAAACATGTTATTCTGGCACAAACTGTGACCTTTTGTGATTCAATAGTATAATGTCTAATGTCTACTTATTGCATTATATATATTTTAGACCTAGATTTCAATGAGAAATCGAAGTCCAGCTGTGTCACAGTTGGACTTCCAACCAGCCAAAGTGTTAGTCATGTTATGCAATCTGCTTTTCTCCCAATGAAGTCCATTTTTACTATTACTGTAAGCCATGTAAGAAGCATGACGTTAATTCAAACTGTTTTAAGAGGAGATGCAAGAATGGTCCCCTCTTCCCAGCCAGTTTACGTCTTAAACGTCTCTTTAGGCTGCAGCTGTTTGTCCCTTCCACTTCTCTGCAAGCGGTGATGAGGGGAGAACAACAGGAATGAGTGGGAGAATAAGAAATCAAGCTGTAGGAGGAGGGAAGGAAAATCAATAGATCATCACAGACAAAGGGCCACCTGCTAGCCTGAGATGACAATGTGCCATTCATTTACAGAGAAAAATCTTTCAAGCTCTTTAGGAGACAAACAGCACAGAGATGAGCAGTTTTAAGGAGAGGAAATAAGGACATGTCATATCTTTATTATTTAATGGAAAAGCTGCGTGCAATTTGACATTTAAAAATAAATTAGCTTAACGACAATTTAGGAAAAACTTGTTTTGGCACTAGGATGAGCTAATATTGAAATTGCTTTATTTTGCAAAGCTGCAATGGAAACACTTTTTTTCACATCAAACAGGTGACATGATCATCAACAGGATGTTACTACTGGCAGAAACTACAAAGCAGATGACGACAGGAAGTGGTTGGGGGATGATGGCACAGATTATTTTGAATTACTTACTGCATGAACAAACTTATTCACATGTGAAAAATACATTACATCCATTAGTGGGAAAATATACAGAGCTTTTTGCACATTTATAATGGAAACTCTGATACTGATGCTGAAAAATTGACTTATTTTAAAGTGAACAAACATTCACATGTGATTTTAATTTTGTTTCTTATTTAATGGTAATCCTGCAATTGCAAAATTGTGATTTTTCAATATTAGCAGAAAAAAGACAACGTTTTGCGCATGTTTGTAATAAAAACACAGCTACTGATGCTGAAAAGTGGACCTGAATGATTCAAAATGCAGAAGTTTGTGCAGAAAAAAACATTATTTTGTATAGATTAAAATAATTTGGTGTTTGCTTTTACAGCAACTGGAACAAGAAACTTATTTTTATACTTTTCCATGTTGGCCATCTTTGCACCATGATTCACTCTTTCAGAGTGAGGATAATGAGCTGCGTCTGAGTGGGGTCAGGGGCCATCAAATACAGTGAGAGGTAAAATTGACTGAAACACTTGAGTGTTTTTAAGTCAGCCTTAGTTTTTATAAATCGACAGCTATCCAGACATGATGGGGAAACTTCAGTTCTCTGAAAACTTGACCTATTTACAGGATCTGTGTTTCCTTGGGGCTGCTGTGTCCGGCGATGTGACCGATAAACGTTTTACCCAGGATGCCGCTCTGTCAGGTGACACAGTTATTCGTGTCAGGTCAAGGAAAAATTTTTTGGTTTTGTCCCGCTCTAATGCCCCATTTTGGAAACATGCTCTGATTTATGCTTAATGGTAAGAAGCGATGGATTTATTTCCAGAGGGAACTGGCTGCTGTCCCAGGACATTTCCGAAACCTGATTGGTTTATATGTCATTTTATTATCCAGATTTTAAAGTATTTCCTCCACTTTTGGGTTACAGTGACAAGACTATGTATTTTACTAGGTATTTAATGTGATTAACCATCACAAAATAGTGAATAAAAGTGAGCAGAAAGGGCAAAAAGACTCATTAAAGTTTAAAAATAGAGCAATTTTGTTTAGAGGCTTCATAATCCATTTAATTTAAGATTTCTATTGTGTGTGGTTCTTATTTCCATTTTATTGTTTTTTGTAGGGTTTTATTGTGAATATTTAGAATATCTTTCAGTTAAATTAAAGTTTATTGGTCTAAGAGGGAAAAGTTGCATTATTATGCCATTGTTGATATTTTGCTTGAAAATGGTCAACATTATCAATTATTGCAATAATTATTGGGAGAATTCACTGTCATCCAAAATTCAGTATTGTAACAAGCCTAGGTTCTACGAAGACTTATTTTTCTAAAATCCTGGTTAAAGTTTCAGTGAAAAGTTTCAATACAATCCTTATAGACTTGAAGTTTTTCCTTTTGAGACCAAGTGTAAAGTGACAATAGATTGGATTTGTTAGGGATTTCTCTTAAGCTAATAAGATAAATCCTAAATATCTGCACCACATATTGTTATATAATTTATTATGAGCAGCGAATTGTAGGCAAAATGTGTCATATTTCCTGTCATGTCCTGGTTATACCTGCAGAATAATGAATGCAGAGGAGTCTCTGGCTTTAATGAAGGGATAGTGTTGGAGTAATGAGGCGGCCTGCGCTGACACAGCCTGAACTGTTGTGCTGAATGACTTTTAGCAATTTCTTCTGAGTCAGTTTACTTCATCCAGGAACTGTGTGGCCACTTCAGAGGTCTATCTTCCTGTAATCACTAGAAAAATTGTATTGCACTTTACTGTAAGACAAAAAATACACAGAACTCACAGTGTTTGAATATATGGAAAAATAAAATTCAGGTTGTTTTTATGCTACGCAGAATTCAGTACACAATTGCAAAACCTTTGTTTGCTTAAAGTTTGTTTTAACCAATCCCGCTGTATTTTTGCACAACTTGTGATCAAAATAACTATTTATTGCTAGTTTGACTGCATAGCTGTGACTTAATGGTACAGCATTTATTTCCCCAAAACACAAATATTGTTCTTGAAAAATATTACCATTTGAAATGGGTTTCTTCAGGATGCCACATACTGTACTTAAAAAAATTATAATAATTTATATTATTAAACTGAACATAGTAGCTGCATTTAATCAGCTACTGTTTTTTAATCTTAAAAAATAGTGTCAGTATACTTTATTTTTGTTGGTCTAGAAGCCATGGTTCATCTTTGCTTTGCACTCCACTTGCTTACCAAGATGGCGCTGATCCAGTTCAGACTTGTGGAAATTATGTATAGGGTGTCAAGTAGCATTGAGTCATGGTATTTCTATGTCCCAAGCTGCATTTTCTTTAGAATATTTTAGATAAACTACAAAAACATCTAAATTATTTGAATTTTCTACAAATAATTTTGAGTTACCTTCCGATTCCTCATATGCGATGGCTCCTGTGTGATTCCACTTACTTTAATTTCAGTGTGCAAATATTAATTAGACACAACTAGATGGGAATTGTAATGAAACAGGGAACATATTGTCCTTCTGCTGTCGAACAATAAACAGATTTGGATGTTTTTATCTCTTCTCCATCTCCAAAACCTCTCCAATCTTCCTCGGTGCCCATAATAGAGTATTCATTATTGTAGACAGCCCAGTAAATGTCATCTGGTCCAGCCGCACCGCGCACGTCCATGCGTAACTGAATATAACTTATTCATTTTCATAAGTCATTGCCAGTTAATTATAAATGATGCCGGATGCTCTCCCAAGAAGGCCCTGCTGCATGCTGGGATATCTTCTCCCCAAGCTCGCCTGCATCTGATGTGTTTCTGCGGGTTTTGCACAAGAACGTTAATGGAAGTTTGCGTTGTTCTGATTGTGGCTTCAACAATCTCTGCAGGGTCACAGACAACAGATGCTGGATTGTTAATACTCTCACCGCTGTGTTTTTGTTTCTCGTTGGGTTATTTTTGCTTACAGTCATGACCCTGTATGTTTTTCTCACTGGTGCTAGCAGTCAGTTAATGGAGCTGTCTACAAGAATCACAGACCTGGAGACTCTGTAAAGTGAATGATGAATTATCTCAGATTAACTCGCTCAGAAACAGAAAGAAAAGTCATTTTATGGTGCAGAAAGCCCATAAGAGATCAACACAACAGAACAAGTGCAGAGTTGATGATTTATAGGTTTTGGTAAACTAAAAATAATTTTCTATCATAACTTTATCAGGATAACAGCTAGGTTAATTAGATTAAATTGCAATTGATCAGAGCTGGGTAGTATTTAGTTACATTTACTTGAGTTTAATATTTGAAAAAAATAACTTGAGTATTTTTACTACACTGTTCTTTTTACTTTTACTTGAGTAATTTTATTAAGTATTTCTAGTCTTACTGGAGTAAAATGTCTGTATTTTCTACCCACTGAATGAAAAATAAACATGTTTTAACCAAAAATTCACCAGACACAGACACACACCTTCAGTTTTTGGTAAAGTTTCATTAGTTTTTTATTTAAAAAAAAAAATTTGGAAAAATGTATTTTGCCTGATTGTGTTATTTGTTGTTACTTGGTCTTTAAAATACCAACATTTCCACTTAACTTTACATTAAGTTCTGAGTATTTTTTTTTTTTTTGGATGGCTACTTTTTACTTTTACTTGAGTAAAAATGTGTTGAAGTAGTGCTTCTCTTACTTGAGTACTGTTTTGAGATTCTCTGCCCACCTCTTAACTAATTAACTTAACTGAATAACTAATAACGACCATATTTCATTTTAGTGTTGTAGTTTGCCCGCCATCCAACAGAGGGCGCCGCTGTTCATCCTGAAGCGGAGCCGTTACAGAAACAAAGATGGCGGCGGCGCCACTTCAGACTGGGAAAGAAAAATCTTTCAGGCAGAGTCTGGTGTGGGATGATACATACGCTTTAAGCGGTTCTGTTTTCAAATATAAACACTCGATAAACTGCTTAAGTTTTCACTTTAATAGCGCTGATTAAGCGGAGGTGCTTCATGGCGGAGCAGTGTCAATATCTCAACAAAAATGACTGATTTGCTACGAAGGTGAGGGTAAAGCGGTTAAGACAACGCAGAGAAGTTCAAATTAATATTAATTAAAAATAAACCACAGACGGTACTAATGCATGAACATTTTTCTGTTCATGGGAAGTATGTCACTTCTCATGAACAGAAGAAAATATTTTCGACCTTTTCTTCTATTCAACAACCTAATAATCACTGAACGGTTTAGCACCACAATACCTTAAAGATCTGTTATTGCTGTACCAACCGTCTAGACCCCTCAGGTCTTCTGGTTCTGCTCTGTATCCCCACAACCAGAACCAAACGAGGAGAAGCAGCATTCAGCTTCTATGCACCACAGATTTGGAACAAACTTCCAGAAAACTGTAAAACAGCTGAAACACTGGGTGCCTTTAAACCTCAACTTAAAACCCACCTGTTTAGAGTTGCTTATGGCTAAATTAGGGGTAGAGAGCATGACAGCAAAATGTCTTCGATGTTTTTAATGTTTTTATCTGTACTTTTTATCTATTTATGTAAAAGTTGCGAGTGATTGAGGGTCATTGCGCGCACAGAAAAACCCTGTAAATTCTAGACTGTAACAGGTAAAAATAGTGCACAAAAATCCGTGTAGGACGACGAAGTCCTAGCGCAAAAATTCGTGATGGGTGGACGGAGCCTGGTGCTGCAAGGTTGGAGACCTGGTCCTGTTAGGCGACGGGCCTGGATAATACCCGTGTTAAACGGACGGCGGAGTCCAGCGACGACAGGCGCTTAAATTCCGTAACAAAAGTATGTTTTTATCTTTTTCTTTTATTTCCAAAATCTTTCTCTTTCTTACTGTTTATTCAATGTCACATGCTGTTTTTATTTTGTTTTTTAATTATGTAAAGCACCTTGAAATGCCTTGCTGCTGAAATGTGCTATACAAATAAAATTTGATTGATTTATTGATTGATAATATGTTCCTGTCTGCGTTTTTAACATGACGTGAGAAAACCACAATTTTCTGTTTATTTAGTCAGTATTTAATATAGCTAACACAAATGTATATACTTTTTATTATCTATTTTTCTTAATTCAGCATATGATCGATAAGAATTAAAATGACTCACCTTTCATGAGTCGATAACTTGCATCTTTAATAACAGCTGATCCTTTACAAAGTTGCCAGTTCTTGCATTGATTTTTCTTTCAGTCTGTATAAACCACCTGAAATCTTATCAAAATAACACAGAATAACATCTGAATCATCTATACTAGCAGATCCTTTATGGATTCATTTTTGCAATGATTTTTAGCTCCGTTTCAGATCCTTTTATGTTGTTTTCTTCATGCCTCAGCCTGTGTAGATTGACTCCCTAAAAGCTGTCGCTGTAAGAGCAGCTGCATTAGCAGGCAGCTCAGAGAAATGAATGCATTTGATGTTAGAGGAAAAGTTAAGGCACAAACATGCTGTGCTTTTTTCTTCAGACCATTTTTTTCTTCAACAGCAGTTGGTAATCAGAGGTTTGGCCGTTTGATTATTTGTACCGGTAATATTTTTTTAAAGCGTCAATTCAAACTTTCACTGTGAATATACTAGTTATGTGTTTAACTGATTCATATGGAATCAGCAAAAAGCAAAGGCAGCAGTGGAATGGATGGATGGATAATCGGACGGGGATGGATGAATAAATTAAAGAATAAGTAGATGGATGAATAGATAGATGGAAGGATGCATGAATGGATAGATAACTGGATGAATGGATGGATAAATTAAAGGATAGGTAAATTGATGGATAAGCGGATGGAAAGATGGATACATTAATGGACTGATGAATGGTGGAGAGATGAATTAGTGGATGGATATGCATGTAAACGTTTGGGTGGATAGATTTGTAAAAAGATGAATGAATGGATTTACAACATGGGAAAAATCTAAACATTTAATATATTTCCAACCTGTTTTCTTCTTTTTATTTTTATTCAGATGTGAAAAACAGTAACGGCTAATATTGGAAATGTATTTGATCTGAAGAGTATTTTACCCCTTTATTTTATTGTGTGACAAAATGTTTTACAACATTTCATCACATCAATAATACCCCAGCTTACAGTACATACAAGGAGAAACTCTCCATTTTAATCTGGGATTTTCTGAATATTTCCTGGAATAAAAGATAACAAAAGTTTAAAATAACATTTAGTTTTTCGTATCTTTCATGTCTGACCCCCAACAGTGTTTAACAAATACTTGAGTTTCTACTTTTCCATTTTCTGTTTTTTTCCAGACAAATTCAACGCCTATGTCACCTTAAAGGTCCAGAATGTGAAGAGCACAACCATCACAGTCCGTGGAGATCAGCCATGCTGGGAGCAGGACTTCATGTTGTAAGTAACATACTTTAATATTTACAAAAGTATTTAAACCACTTGAACCTTTCTGCTTTTGCCACATTATAACCACAAACTTCTGCGGTTTTCAATTGGATTTCATGTGACAGACAAACATGAAGGAGGGCAGAAATGGGAAGCAGAAGATTTTTGTATTCAGCCATGCAAGGAAAACAGAGTTAAAATTTAAAAGTCCAAGAAATGCATAAAGTAGCTTTACAAAATTAAAATGTCATAAAGTAAAACAGTTATTAAATGGATAAAGAATGAAGTAAATAAATATTAAAATAAACAAGAAATAAACGCATAAACATTTTTAAAATATCAGTTTTTGATTTGTTTCACAGGGACATTTATTTCATGTGATCAAATAAATGTTTGTTCCATTTTTATTATTTCTATTGATGATAAAACAGAGTTAAAAAGATAAAAGTACATGAAATGCATAGTGTCACAAAATAAAACGGTTATTAAATGAATAAACAATGAAATAAATCTTGAAAAAAAAAACTTTTAAAAATATTTTTGTTTATTTTATAGGGACATGTATTTCATGCAACATATTTACAGATAAAGGTGTTTTTATCTTGAATTCAATGTTTTAATATATTTTGTACAGTTCTGGTTTGAATATGTTGTTTTTTTTATCAAGTTAGTCTGTATTCTCCACTTAATGATGAATTGATTACTAAATTATTTGACGATTATTTTTAAAAAATCAATTAATCACATTTAATCCAATTAGTCATTTCAGCCCTATTTAACATCTAAATTAATTTATTTCAGTTTGGATCGTCGCTTTGCTTTATTTTTCTGGCGTTCTTTTGCAAAGTGTTGTCACTAACGGCTTGTTTGCCCCCAAACCTCTGGGATGTATCAAGACAAATGCAGAGAGAAATTGGTGCCTCAGACGCTGTGGCAGCCTGCAGATGAATGCAGGCCAGGTTGCCATTGCAAGCTGACTTGTTATCTGGTCTAAATGGGCCTCTGTGGCATTGAAAGTGGTGCACAGCAGCGGCCGGTGGGACTTCGGTCTGGCTGGCTGACACGGCCTCCTAAATGAGAATTTGGGCAGAAGCAGGTTGGATGGATGGAAAGTGAAATTACCTGCCAGATAAGTGGATGAGCCAGTTAGAAATCTAATGAATTGTCCAGCCCATCCTGATTCCAGAGGGCATGGAGGTAAAGATGCACCTGATTTAGAAATCTGCTGGGTCTTTTTACGCTTCCTGCTCTGTTGTAAGTGGTGATGTTGGAATCAATGTGTGAGGAGAAAATCAGCAATTTGTGTGTGGAAGTATTGTCTGATGGGCAAAACATCCTTGTTGGGTCGTTTGAATGGCATCTCATAATTAGTTTTTTTAACTCGTCCTGCATCTGGCAGCTGTGCAGAGAAACACTGATGGCAAAATGAGGTTTAGTGCAAAAAGGCGCATCTGAAGAGCAGAAAAATCCAGATTTAATTTGGAAAATCTCATGATAAGTAATGATTGTGCCACAGCTACTAGCAGACCGGCTGCTAATTTTTCTCCAAGCCCATTGTGCCAACCGGACTGCAATATGCACAGAGAGGGGGATTTTTGACCGTTTTACTTTGAACAGTTGGTCTGCTCTCTGCTCACAGATTTTTTTATTTCAGTGTTTAGAGTACGGAAGACGATCAGGGCCACTGGGGGAAAAAAAGAATTATTTAATCTTTAATAGAATTATGACTTTTTTCTCAGGACTATGACATTAATCGACTGAGATCAAAAGTCAGAGTTCTACGATTAAAGTCAAAATTCTGAGAAAAAGGTCGGAATTCCACAAGAATTATGAGAAAATGTATTTTTTCTCAAAAAAGTCAGCATTCTACAATTAAAGACAAAATTCTGCGAAAAAAGTCACAATTCTACGATTAACATGTGTATTGCAAAACAATAAAGGGTTAGTGCTGATGCTCATGAGTAATTCTTTAAATCATACTAGATTAAATTCAGTGACGCTGCAGACTGAATTAGATCTTACTCCACAGAGCCGCAAAATCAATTCCCAATCTGGCCGCTGCCTGCAGTGTAGTGCAGTACATCACGCAGCAGTTCATTCATTTTAAAGCTATTATCGGTTCTGTGTTTTCTGCAGTGAACCTCAGTGCTTCAGTGATTCTCCTAGCAGCAGGAAATGATGCTAAACAGCTTAAAAAATAACCTGATGTACAATACAGCTGCAGATTCCAGTTAAACTGATATTTCTATACCGAGCATTTAGATGACATGCTAGGCTAATGTTAGCATTTTTACTTTGCTTTAATATGACTCTTTGATTGTCAATGAGTCAAAATCTTACCAAGTATTTTTGGTCTAGTTTTAGTTCAAATGTTTTTGTACATAAACAAACCAATAGACAACAAGATGTATGAGGATGTTTTAATTAAGTAATTCCTTAATATTGGTGAAAAAGTTATTTTTCTATTGACATATTTTTTCACTTAACACGGGAAAAATGTCTGGTTATAAGTGAAATAATGGTACTTGTACCTTGTTATCAATATTAAGGAATTATTGGCTCAAAACAAGCTCTAATGTCTTGCTGAAAAGTTACTTAAAAGCTAATTTTGTCTCATTTCAAGCATGCTAAGATATTTGCACTAGAAATAGACCAAAAGTACTTGGTAAGATTTAGTTTTTTTGCAGTAAAGAATGGGCTGGTCTAAGCTCACAGATGTATGTGTTTTATTTTAATTGGAAAACAACTAAGGATACATTTATTTAGATGTTTGGGGAGAAGCTCTTCTGATTATTGATCGGTTTGTCTGATGTTTCGGGTCATCGCCTACTCTTTCCTTCAATTAAGGTCTGCTAAAGTATCAACAAATTGTGACCTTTTTCCTTCTGCCTGCATCAGCCTGTATTAAGTGTTTGAGGAGTGACTTTATCAAATTACAACAACAGGAGAGATTAACGTCTGTCTGTTGGAAACCCTTTCCTCCTCCTCCTGCCCTTCTTCATTCTGCTTCTCTGACTCTGATCTGCAAAGTTTCTTACATCTGGATGTTTAAATAAGACGAAATAGTTGGATGCTACGTATTGTTCTTCATAAATCCAATTCATGGTGTGTCGTCACGTTGTTTTGCATTCAGATTTTTTATATATTTTAATTGGAATTTATTGAATAGAGGATGGGGAAATGCAGCTGACTTTACTAGAAGTGATCATTTGAACGGATGATGTATTAGTTCTATAAAAAAGGGATTAGATTTATGCCAAAACATTTTGAGATTGTCAGAAATTTTCTTGAAAAATCTTTGAAATTTCTGAGCTTAAAAAGTTGAACATTTGCTAGTAGAAAACTCAGAAAGTTTTAGACTAATTTTAGAAATTTTCTAGAAACAAAGTTGGAAATTTCTGAGTTTGAAAAGTCAAATATTTGCTAGTAGAAATTTTAAGAATAATCTCAGAACTTAAAAAAAAAACTTGTAAATTTCAGTTTGAAATGTCAAAAGTTTCCAACTTTAAATGTCCATTTCTTGAAAATTTCTGACATGAATTTAAAAATGTGAGTTTTTGCCAGAAATCTGAGACCAGGCCTGTCACAATAACAAATTTTGCTGGACGATATATTGTCAGTAACAATATATCTTTGACAAAGACAATATATAATCTGGGACAATAAGTGATAATATTGTTGTCATTGAGACGATTTTCAATTAACATATTGATAATAACACAGGTTTGCTCTCTCAACAACCAAAAAACGTTCATTTTGTAAAGAACACCAAACACTCAAAGTGTCAAAACAGAAACAACAAAACCATAAATAAGATGGAATGTTTTGTCTCTGTGATCAAAATTGTCCTTTGAAAAATATTAATCATCAGAACTGAAATGATCAATCTCATTTTAACTGATTAGGTACTGTTAAACATCTTCCAGGAAATGGGTAAAAGTATTGATAAATTTACATGTGGGCATTAAAAACCCATCTCATGCATAAACCTAACTGCAGCCTTTCAACTTAAAGAGGACTATCGACTTCAGCTTTGGCTTGTGTGAGTGCACAACCGCTTCCTTAAAACCACTTTCATCTGGGAGGAATGAAAATCATTTTGTTGTAGATATTATTGATTTAATTAAGAATACCGATAGGGTCAGTTAACACAGTGACGCAGGGTTGGGTGTTGAGTATGGACTCTAAGATTTAAACAGACAGAAGTGCTGAAACATTGATGATCATGTCAAAATCAAACCAACTCAACAAGACTGATGGCATATAGAAGAGCATTGCCAAGAAGAAAATGCTGTTTTCTCGTTCCTGATCCTGAAACGGCCGTGTGTGTTTGTGCAAAGCTTTCCCAGCAGGAACATGTTTGAATTTCACCGCTGATTTCACAGATCTCCCGTCTGTCTGCTCTCAGTCTCGGCTCAAACACACACAGTGTCCTTCTGGGTGTTTAAAAATGCACCGATTCTGACAGTTTTCACCAGAGACGCAACTCAGGAACGTCATTCAGACACCAGATATGTTTTTAATCATAAAACTGCATAATCCCATAGATTAAACTGAGCCAGTAATAAAAACTGTATTCTTTCTTTCAATTTCCATCCCTTTAAACCAACAGACTGTCATCTTATGTAATATGAGATTAAAGCAGCTCACCTTGACCAAAATGTCATTTTTATCTGCTAATAAATCATATTTTTGACTCATTTAAGATTCAGATTTAGCTGAGAAATTGTAAAATTAAAGGTACAACATGTCACTTTTATAAAATGATTTTTTAAAATAATTGTTAAAACTATGACTAAACTTTAAACTGCTGCTGCGCAAGTTACTGACATGCATTAATATGCCATTATCAGTACATTACTTGAAAATGGTCTCAAAAAAATTATCATTAATCGCAATAATTATTGGAACAATTTATTGTCATCCAAAAGTCAATATCATTCAGAGTTTTTCTAAAACAAGTAATCAGCAAAATTTCTTATTGTGACAAGCCTAACTTAAGCCCCATTTAGTCTGCTTTGATCAAACTCCAGTTTGTTTGTCAGTTTGTTATACAACACAGGGCATTCTGGGTAAAAGCAACCAAAACAAACGCACAAGTCTAGCGCTAGCGGCAGAAATGGCTTTTGATGTTTTCCAAAGACGAGAGAAGTCCTACAAGTACTAAAATCTGATGCTACTTCATTTTTGTTAACATTTTATGAAAAAATAAGTTCTGTTTTCTTTAGAGGTGTTCGAGTCGTTTCCTTCTGTAATTCTTGGTGCAGCGCCACCACAGGTGAGGAGGGGAACAGGTTTTTGAATTAGTTTGACTGAATGTGAAATCGAACTGCAGCAGCTGAAAATGTAAAAATTTATTGCAACTTTGGTCTCCAAATGAACCGAGTCATCAGATATTTTATGACTTTTGTCCCCCATAAGGCCAGAAAATCTCCTTAATTGGCAACTTAAACAAGTATATACACAACTTAGCTTCTCCCACCCACTGTCTCTCCATCATCTGAGCTGCTGAGCGTCATCAGAGATGATTGACAGGCAAACCGAGGCGACATGAATGTGAATGAGGATGTGAATATGAATATGCAGATGAGCAGGGGAGACAGTTGGCTTCTGTTTCTCTTTAGAGAAAATGACAGCTGTCATTTTGGCACTTATTGTTTCTGCACAAAAACTGGTGAACCTCGTGACCTTAAGGGGGAAGAAGATTTGTGCCGGACTGAAGAATAAAAATAAATCCCATCTTAGACCAGATGTATGCTTTCTTTTGATTGGTTGTGATTTTAACATGAGCTTCACTACATTTAGCTAATATTGAAAATGGTCCTTTCATGTGTTTATATATAAAATCCAAAGTTGCAGGTTAAAAGCAGTTTGTCGTGTTTTGTGTTATGTTAGGTACGGTGGCTGACGGGGCAAAAAGCGCTGCAAACATATTAATGATGCAAACTCCAAAACACAATAAATAAGTGCTACAGAAAAACGCTACAAATAACAAAAAGTTTAAATATGAAACACTAATACCAAAAAACAAAAGTCCTCCAGACCACTAGGGGCAGTCAACTAGCAAATCTGTGAGATCAGACCCTTAATAAAGACAGGATGTCCAAACGGAAGACAGAATTTATGTTATGCTTATTTTCTTTTTACACATTTTATAACAGCAGCATATTTATGTTACCTGCTCCATACTCCCCCTAGTGTTCTGGAGGACTTTCGTTTTGTGGAGCGAATTAGCAATGTTTTGTACTTGCAGTTGTTTTTGCAACGTTTTCCCTTTGCTCCTTTTTTATTTGCAGTATTTTTCTTGTTTGCAGAGTTTTACTGATCCATTTATTTTTTCTTTTTGTCTGTTTTGAGGTTCATGTTTATTCCCGTGTTTGCAGCAGGTTTCGACGTTTGCTGCTCCTGTCGACCATTCGTTCAAATGAACACCTTAAGAAATATTTTTACTTTGACTATTTTAATAAGAGCAAAACATTTATTTGCCGTATTCCTCAGCACTTTTCCTTAGGTACCTTTAAAAGCATCCGATCTGCTGATCTGAGAGTACAAGTTGGAATATGATGGTGAAACAGTTCAGAACATAAAACGGAGCCAAATTATTTATGCATTTCAAAACAAATCTAAAATCACCTAGTACAACGCTCAGGTACTACTGGTAGGTTGTTTATACTGTGTTTGTAGTGATAAAAGTATAAGCTTGACTCCTTTAAATGATTGTAGTTGTGACCAAGTGTAAAGACTGTTTGCTGTATTTTGTGTTTGCTCATTTCCACAGCGAGATCAGCAATCTGGACTCGGGTCTGGTGGTGGAGCTGTGGAACAAAGGTTTGATCTGGGACACTATGATCGGCACAGCACTGATCCCGCTGGACACCATCCATCAGTCTGATGAGGTAACCGTTTATTTAATTAGCAATTAACACATTATTCTCACAATTTATTGATTAATTGGGTAAACGAAATGGCACATTCTCCCATTTTTTTCATTTAAATGAGATTTTATTTACACATTTCTTTAGTGAACGTTTGATAATTTTTAACAAAATGCGTCTTGAAGTAAATTTTTCTGCCATAAACATGTTAAATTTCAGCCCTTTCAGCTTGATTAGTGCAGTGTAGGGCTGATTGTTGATTAGTTTTTGGATTAACTGATTAATAATTGGGTAAAAAGGTAATTAAAACATTTTTAAAATATATTTTTGCATAAACTGCCAGTTGAGGAGTTTTGGGTAAAATATATTACCAAAAATAAATGTGTTTTTTTTTATCTTAAAAAATGTCTTTTTAATCTTAAAAAACAACAACCTTATTTTGCATATGTAAAAACATATACATATATAATTTTGATATATAATTAAAAAACGATTAATCTGATTAATCATTTCAGTTCGAGTTTTATCATTTTACTGTACAGAGAGAAATCTGAAAGTTATTTATTTGTTTTCGACATTAAGTAAAATTTCATAACATTCTCCTCAATAAACAAAAATAAAGCTCTTTAGATCGATGGCCAACAATAACATTCAAGCATCGCAAAGGATATTTCTGGCCTTTAACTGTTCTTTCCAGTTGAGACTTTAAATTTAAAATACATAGAAAACTGACATTTCTGACAGAGTCTAGTATTTGTTACTATTAGGGAAGGTTTCAGAAGAAAACAAATAAATTCAGTAAATTACTGGGAGGAGTGAGTCTTTCACTGCCTTGTTTTGAACCACGTTAACATCACTGATGATCAGCAGGAAGAGAGAGACCCATTATAAGGATCAATAACTGTATTGATGCACAGATAGGAACCTGATTGCTGCTTTAAGACGAACCTAAAGAAATGCAAATGAGTGTCTTGGTAGTTTCCATCTGTTTTTCTGAGAGTTTCCTGTTCTCCAGGAGGGACCAGGAAGTTGGACGGCTTTGGACTCGGAGGTGTTGATGAAGGAGGATCAGATCTGCGGCACCACAAACCCAACGCCTCACCAAGTGCTGCTGGACACTCGCTTTGAGCTTCCTTTTGGAGTGTATCACGTCGGGCTGAAGCGATTAACCACGATTAATCATGACATGATTAATCGATTATTCAACTAATCATCAACTAACTTAGTAATCGATTAATCATTATAAACACTCAATAAAAAACCCCAAAAAAGAACACTCAGAGCAGTAATTAAGCCCAAACTGTAAAAAAATAAATATACATTTTGTCTGTAAACATATTCTACCCAAGACTCCTAAAGTGACATAATTTTAGGTTCAAATTCTGTAAAAAAAATCTCCTTCTAAGACTCCAATTATTAATCGTTTAATCCAAAAAATAATCAACAGATCATTTCTATACAGTATTGATGTTAAATCAAGCAGAAAGGCCTGAGATATTAACATATTGATGTTGGAAGTATTATTTGTTTTAGTTACATATGCATCAAATTACCAGGCTAGGAATGATATGTAAATAGGTTATAAAATGTTTTCTTGTTTAAAAATGGAAATTGTTTATTTTCAAATTTTAATATAGTTCTAATATTTTATAAAATAAGCTTAAATGAAAATCTGTTTATGAAAATTTGTTGTCCGGTTACGCGATTATCCATCAGAATAAACGATTATGAAAATAGTTGCAGCTCTAGCAGCATAACGGACAGAAAGCGGTACTCCTCTTGCATGTTTATTGATGCTTTTATTTAAGACATTTTAGAGAACATAAGTGTTAAAAATACAATGAAATACTGCCCATGGATCACAGTAGTCACTGACACCATCCCAGTGATCTCCTTATTGTTTAGATATTTGGCACATTAGTGGTGCCAGAAAACATTTTAAAAAGTTACAATGTGTTTTTTTTTATTCAGACTGGTAATAAAGAGGATTGTGGGGCAGCTGCACTGCTTGATTTGTCCAATTATTTTTCATTCTTAAGAGAGGAATTGAGTTCAAATTCAGTGATGTAAAACTCAAGAGAGAACATGCTTTTTGCAAATTGAAGTAATCAAATCACCAGGACAAATTCAACAAACCACTAAACTGAAAGATTTACTGTCTTTACTTTATCATAATTACTAAGCTAAAGTTACTATAAATCCTTCTTTAGCTGCTCACAGCTGCCTGCTCTGTTTTACTCACTTCACTTCCTGTTAAATGGTGGAACATGTGGAACTACCATTAGGCTGCATTAAGTTTTTATGATGGGTTACACTCTGTTAATCTTTCACAACCTTTTCATTTTTATTTCCTGCTCTCCTTTTTTTCCCAGCTATCCATATTAAACTCTTCCTGCTCTGGGATCTTGTTTTATTTTTCTTTTACATGTTGAAACCAGATATTTACATACTCTGAATATAATTTTTTTTTCTCTGTCTGAAGTTAAATCTGACCAAACGTCTCTTGTTTTAGCTTGGTTAGATTTCCCAGATAGACACAGGACACAGGTTGAGGATTTCTGTTTGCTCAGAAAAAGCCGTTTTTAGACCATTAAACCAAACACAAGAGCCTGCTGCAGAAACATGGGGAGAGTAAGGGAAAACGTGTCTATCGGTTCATCTTTAGTTCATGTAAAGTTGTGTTGCATCTTGTTCGTGTTGATGCTGGAGACTACAGCCGGACATTGTAAACTTCACTTAATTATTCTCCTGTTTAAAACCTGCATTGGCTTTAGGGAAACCCTGAGCTGCTGCTGGTTAATTTGATTCTGAGGCCTGGAAAGAAAAGTTCCCATTTATCAGCCATGAAAAATGCATGACTTTAAGGTTTGAACACGTTGAGGTGAGAGAGTCCAGAGCAGAGAGAGAGCAGAGATCAGGGTGGAGCTCCAGCCTCCATGGTCTTTCATTTCTTTCTCCACTTTGGCTGACTTAACTTCTGATTTTTCCAGGATTATCTGCTTTATTTTCTCATTTTGTTTCTCCACTCATCACTTGACATATCCCTCCTTCCCATGCCTGCCTGCGGGTCTTTCTTCTTAACTTTGTTGCTTTCCTCCATCTCCTTGGACCAGATATCCCAGAAGACGAGGCGGAGTACTGGACCAGCAAGCTGGAGCGGATCAACACCATGCAGATCCACGACGAGGTCGGTTCAATGACTGTTCACTGATGGTAATCTGAAAAAAGGCCAAAACCACTTTCTGTACCTTATCTTTTTATTTGAAGTGCATTTGAAGTTTTGTATGCATTAGAGTAAATCTGCAGGTTTCAAAGATCGAACATGAAGCATAATGCATCTTTTATCTACAGTTGTGGTCAAAAGTGTACATACACTTGTAAAAAATCATAATNTCTAATCACAATATATATACACAATATATATTGTGTATATATATTTGAATTTCGAAAAAATGCTTAAAATGGGATGTAGCTACATTTAAGTTGATATTGCGCAGTTTATTTATTTATTTTTTTCTTTTCCTCACTTTGCTTGAGTATTTGAGTTAATTTATTTTATTTTTCTTGATATTTTGAAAGTGAACTTTGATTTCAACTTTTCAACTTTAACTTTAAATTGATTAGTTTGAAGTATGAATGTTCTTTTTGTTTTACTTTATTTAAATTATGGCTAATTTAACCTGATTGAAATATTTAATTAAGAATTTAATAATTGCATTTGCATTTAATATTTTTTGCATTTGTATGTTTGTCCCTGATTGCTTTGATAAAACATTAAATGGGTTTTCTGGCCTTTTAGGTTGTTTTTTTTTTATTCCTGATGGATCAGATCCTCTTCTGAATCCAAGGATGGCGAGCTAGGAATAAGGACAAGAACTTTATGATCTTGGAATTGATTTATTTTGAGTTAATTTGTCTCTCATTGTGCATTTGTAATTGCCTGTTGTTTTTATTCAAATCACTAATATATTCACCAAAACTAAAACTACTCAATCCTGTCTTCATTCTTACCTCAGGCTCCTTAAAATAACCATCTTCTGATGCTGCTCTTGTAGCCGCAGTTAGCTGCATAGCCCATAACTGTTTCAGAAACATGTCACACGGTATAACACCGTGTTTCCTTCGAACAGGAAGCATAATAAAAGAACAGCATGCAGCATACATGATCACTGAATTTAGCTCTAAGGATTATTTCTGTTTAACTCACTGATCAATTAACCAAACTCTACTTTTCAATACTTGATAAGAAAATAAGTCTTACCTAAGGTGAAACACTGAGTCTATTAAGAACAAATCAAAATGCATTTTGATTATTATTTTATTAAGAAATTAAGCAAAGAATATGAACAATGATTGCCCTGGCTAGTCCAGGGAAGTGAAGAAAAGATGAAGGTACATCGCTTTTAATATTCACCAGCCCTCTTACAAAGATGGGAGCAAAAGGGAGTATCTCACCAGTTTCAGTTTACTTCACAACTCTGGTATTTGCACCTGCAGACTGTGACCCTGGATGATTCAAACCCAGTTCAGAAATACCCTTTATTTTGTGTTTCCAGTGAGCTGCCTCCAACATGAAAGGTGCTTTATAGCTAAAATTGCTTGCTTGCTTGATTGATTGAAATAAAACATATGCCAAACAAAAGTTTGACATAACACACTGAAAAAGCCTACTTCATGTTGCTAGACAGAATCTTCTTAAGAAATGTCTTCATCCTACATGTTGCTGATAATCAGATCAGTTTTCAACTGAACTCAGCTCTCCTATATTATTTTGGAATGGGGTCTAACTTGAAAATGGGTTTATTTTCTCAGTGACATTTATCCTGTCAGTTAAGGTCAACTAAAGTAAAATTGTTTTTATTTGGTCATTTTGAATTCATCATTTAATTTTCAACCTTTTTCAGTGAGCTAAAAATGGAAGTAAGCTGTATGTAGTCATATTCAGAGATTTTGTATGCTGCTTGTTTCTGTTCAAAGTAACAAACTAACACTTGATATTTTATGTTGTTTTGCACATGATTCTAATTTCTCTGGAACTTTTGAAATGTTGTGTGATCTATGTACATTAAAACATTCTGCATCACCAGGTGTGGCTGCTGATCAGGTAAATGCAGTTATGTAAAGAATTTAGTCCTTGTCATGTCCTCAAGTGAACCAACTACAACTTCTAACAAATAAAATATGTAACAAATAACACAATTTCAATATTTTAATGAAAGCAGAAGGAGGATTATGAACAATTTTTCAAATTGTAGATGGTCCTAAGCCTGGTCACATTGCTTTCTGTGGCAACAGTAGTTATTGGTGTCATTGGCAACTATGACAAACCTAAATGTTCACGCAAAGCACACCTAAGCTTCGCAACTGAGTTTATTTTCAAAGCCAAGTCACAACAAGCTAATCTATGACTCCTCAAAGAAGTCCACAAATCAATCCAAATCCCTCCATGTCAGGTTAGGAAGAAAGTTGTAGAGAAATATAAATCAGGTTTAGATTATGAAACCATATCCCAGGCTTTGAACTTCTCACCCCGTTTCAGACATTAATTGCTCTGGAGCATCTAAATTAAATTGCAGAATTTCCTCCTTACCATGTATCCTGCTAAAACCTGGGGAAAATCCATCCAGAAGTTGCTGGATATCAGAGGTCTGAAGTCTGACATGATCGGACTGTAAACCACATATATCCACAGCAAGGAGAATTAGGATTACAATTTCATTTCTGGTTGCGAACAGAGTTAGCATGTAGATGTAGGTTGTTTAGTCAGATGGGAACAAAATGTAGCTTTTTGACAGTGACAAACCTCTAGTGCTACACTTAAAGCTGAACAGTCAGTCCCCACTGTGAAACATAGTGGCATCATCATGCAGTGGGAATGTTTGTCTTCAGCATGGACAGGACACTGTATTGCAACTGATAGATGAATGGAGCTAAATATCAAACATTCCTGACCAAAAGAATATAGCAAGAACAACAATGCAATGGTTTTTGATAAAAACATGTTTGTTTTTTTTCAGCAGATTTTCTTCAGATTGAACAGAAGTTTTTTCAAAAGTGGATAAATATATGAAAAGTTCCAAATATCTGGTAGTTTTATGCATAAGCTATCAGCAGTTTGCTTGAAACCTGGAGGTGAAAGAGGATTCTATTTTTTTAGCATCACAGTGAGTCTAAAGGCTCCTTAAAGTCAACAAAACAATTGAGTCCAGTACTATATCAGACAGGAAACCTGCAGATATGACTCAACATGGCTGTGGACAAGTGGTGTCCTCCCAATCTGATGCTTGACCTTACATCAGATTGTAAGGTCAAGCATTTGTAATGCTTGACCTTACATTTGTAAGGTCAGGCATTGCAAATATAATCAAGATGTGCATAGACTTGATCAAAGACGGTTTATTGCTGAAATTCAAATGAAAGATGGTTCAGCAAGGTATAAGTTTAAGAATGTACACACTATGGGTATGGCTATTTTTCATACTTTACTCTCTTATATATCTATATGGAATTATGTTGCGTTGAAGTTGGAAAAAGGTTAATGAGTCATCACGGTTTCCCAATTTTGTGTGACAGTTTTGATTATTTAGTAATCTGTTTGGTTTTAGTTATGTTTTGTGTAATGCGGTCAGTCATTTGCAGGCTGAAAATAAATCCTGTTGGACCACTTAAGAAAACTCAATCAATTTCGATTACAAGGTATATCTGGGACAGTGTGTCAATTTCACACCTATCTTAGGAAGATGCTCCAAGCCATTATTAATGCTCTTAATGCTAGGTCACTGGCATGCTGTTCTCGATCCAGAGCCTACAGAGGTGTCACACCCTTACTTAACTGACATGAACACTGTTGTAGTTTCCTGTGTGGTCTGGTATTACTAAAGACAAAGTATTTAAGACTACACTTTTCTACCCTTTGTTGAAGCCATTAGTCACAGTCTATTGAGTCTTTCTGAACCGTAGAAGGGTTGACAAGGTTCCTCAACATGATACTTTTTTTAACAGATTGTGACAAAAACAATTCAGTTTTTTTTCTTTTAGCCTTGGGGAATATCTGAAACTGGATTACCAAGGTTCACCTCAATGGATTGGAAGATCATACAGTTGTGGTCAAAAGTGTACATACACTTGTAAAAAATCATAATGTTATGGCTGTCTTGAGTTTCCAATAAGTTCTACAACTCTTATTTTTCTGTGATAGAGTGATCGGAACACATACATGTTTGTCACAAAAAACAGTCATAAAATTTGGTTCTTTCATAAATTTATTATGGGTCTGCTGAAAATGTCACCAATATATATCACAAGTTGATTAAAGTACAGCAGGGTTTTTATAAGTTCTCCAATGTGTTAATGAAAATGTCTTAAATTGTGCTCTGTTAGCTTCCCATTTTTTCCTCTTCATCTTCCTCACCATCGCTCTCCTCCAACAGCCGTGATTGGAGAGCTAGCCGCTGAGCCACAGCGGTAACCATGGCAGCACCTTTCCCACTGCCGTCCTCAGAGACGAGAAACTTGATGTCACAATTGGGGGCAAGGAGGTGCAATACTTTCTGGAGCTTGTCACTGTAACTGAGATATTTAGAGAGTAAACAGAGCTGCATCTTTTGGAGACGCTGACAGAGCAAAAAAAAGTCACTTATGAAATAAACAACTTTTTTCTGAACATAACATTTTATAAACACAGAAAGTCACTATGTTGAGACACATTTTAGGTAGTTAGATCAGAAAAGGATGTGGACTTATATCTCGCTCTGGAATTTATCAGTTAAACACCTGATCCACCAGTTACAGTTTAAACCAAAAGTTTACATACACTAAAGTTATGTCTTTTTAATCAATAAATCGCTGACATGGGCTGCACAGTGGTGCAGTTGGTAGCACTGTTGCCTTGCAGCAAGAACGTCCTGTGTTTGATTCCAGGCCTGAGGTCTTTCTGCATGGACTTTATGGTTCTTCATGGTTCTCTCCAAGTACTCCGGCTTCCTCCCGCAGTCCAAAAACATGACTGTTTGGTTGATTGGTCTCTCTAAATGTGTTTGTGGAAAAACTTCAGGATTTCAGAATTGTCTGACACAAACTTTAAAATAGAACATTTGACCAACCTTCTCCTCTAACTACAAATATACTGACTTAAAAAAACAAT
>NW_015112859.1:400740-441650 GCF_001443285.1 Poecilia latipinna | reverse complement strand
GCCATAACATTATGATTTTTTACAAGTGTATGTACACTTTTGACCACAACTGTATTTGTCAGTTGGAAAACAGGAAATCAAATAAATGAAGGACTACTAGTTTGAAACATAATTTGACTTTTAATTACATAATTTGATGATTAATGAATTCCTATTTTTGGAACAACTCCATGAGCAACACATATGGTCTTTGGGGCCACCTTGTTGGTGACTTCTGTTCTATGATATGCCAAATAACCAGGTAGGAAATTTTAAAAACTGAAATTGAAAGACTTTCAAAGGGCCAGGAGAGCTGTTGATCATAATTTTGAGAGGTTAAGATGGATCAAGCACTTCGTCTTGTGTCTTACTTGGGATGTTTTTTGTAGACGGTCCCATCCACTCCCACTGTCGTCTTCAGATGAGGCAGCCCTCGGTTGGCAAGAATACGGTTGGCGATGGTTGCCAAGGCAGCAGCACAGAGACGAGCAGAACGTGAGGAGATGGTCTCGCAGACAAGTCGAACCACACGGGCGTCAACCAAATCCCACCTCAGACCCAATTCAGTCAGAATCTTTTTGGCATTTTCCAGACCACTGTCCGGCCTGAACCAACGACACACAAAGAAAAAAAACACAAATAAGTTAATAGTCAACTTGTCTGGTTAATAAGGATTCTGAGAATATTTTTACTCACACTTACTCCTCAATCATAGAGATGAACTTTGTCTCAAACGTTCCTGGAGTATGCAGGGCCTCAGACGCTTCCCCTTTAAACAGCAGCTTCTTCTCCGTCAGCTTCATCAGCACTAGCCGAACGATTTCCCCCAAATACATCCCACTGATCATCTTCTCAAACCTGCAGGACAACACATCATCAGGACAGTGACAAAAACAGATTACTGTAGTTTCCACACTATAAGGCGCACCTAAAAACCTTCAATATATAAGGCGCACCGGATTATAAGGCGCACTGTCTGCTTTTGAGGAAAAGCAGACAGTGCGCCTTATAATCCGGTGCACCTTATATATGGACCAATATTGAGCCACAACAAGTCTAGCAACTACAGTAAGCAGCCGCCGACTTCATTTTCGCCGGTAGAAGAAGAAAGCGCATGTTGCATGCTGGGATAGTTGTCAGAACGATGGTTTGTAATCCATTAATAAAGTTTGACTGACCTATCTACCTACCGACCGTCTAGAATCAGGTCGTCTGCAGGTCATTTAGCACCACAAACATGCTGAGCGCGAACAGAGAAGGGTGACCATCATCCGGCCATGCCCTGGCCCAGTCGCGAAAGGCTCTCCTCGCCAACCGGAGTCGGACTGTTTTGTTGACATTCCGTTTAGTGCAGCTTCATCTAGTGGATGCATAACATAACTCCAGCCTCTACTGTAGCGTCTATTCTATGCGCCTTATAATCCGGTGCACCTTATAGTACGGAAAATACGGTACCCAGTTTTTGTGATTTGCTGCCCTCTGATGTTTAAGGAATTTATACTGAAACTTTTATGTTTTACATCATTCTCGAACTATGGTATGAGTCGGGATGCCATTAGTGATGCTCAGAAGTATTACTGTATTTTTGGGATTAAAAGTCACTTCAGAGTATTGGTTGCTTCAGTCAAAAAATACATCATGAAGAGAAAAAAATATTTAAGACACGCCTGAATATAAATCAGAGGAGCAGTCAAGCTACTAAAAAGTACTAGTTATAGTCTGGAAAATGCAGTACTTTATTTTAAGGATTTATACAAACAGTTGTGATACTGGATGACTGAACCAGGAACAAGTAATAGTGTTCCATTTAACAAAGTTGAAATTTGTATGTGGAAATTATTTTGAATTCAACTTAATTGTCCTTCAGTTAAATTGAATTCAACTTAACTTCAGTTCCAAGCTGGATGCTTTGTTTTGATATTGGTAATTTTAGATTAGCTTTGCTACTTAAAACTTGACAATTCTGATTTCTGCGTAAGATAAATAACCAACAATGCCCATAAATCAGTGTGCTATACCAACAGAAAATAATGATAATTAGTTTTTTTTGTTTTTCATTTTAGAATTTGTTTTCATGATGTACAAGTTAGCTACTCTTATTTGCAAGAATTGTGTTACATGGAAAACTTGAAACTTATGCTCATGTTTAGGGGCTGCATTCTCCATAGGATCTGTCCAGGCCATTTGTTGACTGCAAAGTCCGGAAGTAAGTGGCTATGCAATTAGAGGGTCTATTTTCACAATACCATAAACTTTTAATTTTTTAACCACCAGATTTGAATGTACTTGTATTTAAAAGTATTTATCTCCTCCTCCTTTGTTTACGATCTCCTGCTTGGCCCATGCAAGGAATCTTCTGATAGTTTGATCAGTCTAGTTGTTGATAGGCAGGGGCGCGGTAAAGGGGTGAAAAGTGATGAGACGATTCTAGGAGCCCTGACCAACAGGGGGTACTCCACAATTTATTTATTTATATTTNTATATTATATGTAAATATTTGAACTACCAGATGAAGTTTTAACAGAATTTAATCTTTTTAATCATTATTTTTTTATTATTCTGTAAAAGAGCTTTTCGCATTAAGAAATTTAAACTGTGGAGGAAATAAAACTTTTTTTTTTCTTTTAAAATACCAGAGTTTAAAGTTTTATCTAAACTCAGTTCAAAGGGTCTTAAAATAAAACTAAATCTCAACTACAACATGAACACTGTTTTAGTACAACCCCTGTTTCACATTGTAATGTACAGAGTCTTTAGGTGAAACTAAAACATTTTTCCTTGTTGTCTGATTCTTTTTTTTTTTTTTGTTAATCTTTCATTTACTTGGAAAGTTTTACCTTAAAGCATCCCTGTCTGATTTTCCCTGCTGCATTTATACATTTTAAATATTACTTATGTCTTTGTCTTGAAGAAATACAAACTAATTTTCATCAAATTAAAACAAAATCTAGTTTTTCTTTGAAATCTGTCCATTTTATTTGCTTTCATAAATAAAATCTGTTTGGCTCTCTGCTGCCACCTTGTGTCAAATAAAGGTTATAACTACAGGGAACAGATGCAGGAATCACTTTAAAATCATCTTATTCTTTATTTTTTTCACCTTTCCTGTTGTTTTTGCTTCTTTTTTCCCAGTATCCCTTACCAGGAGAGGTCCAGAGAAGAAGAATGGCGTCGATGCCGTCACAGTGCTGTAAGTCCACAGACAGTCATTATTTTGTGCATGCAGGTAGAAACAAGTCTTTGTTCTTATTTATTTATTTATTTATTTTTTTAGAAGTTAACTGATGAATTCAAACATAAATGAGTATCTGTCTTTATCTTAAAACAAATTTGATTAATGACCGATGTGTTGGTTCTAATTTGGCAGGATAATTGTATAAAAAAAATTTAGAGTAATTTAATTTCGCTCTTTCTTGACAGAAAAGCAGATAGCTCATCACTTTGACACATATTTCATCCAGTCAAACACATTTGGTTTACTTCCATGCACAACAGAGTTAATTTTTCAGTAACACAGTTTACTTTTCTTCTTTGGAAACTCTCCTTCATCCCACCAGGCAGTTGGAGTTATTTTGGATGGAGTGATCAGCAAAGTATGTAAAGAGGTTGTTTGGTGTTTTTTACCACCTGTGATCCATTTTTCTCTCCATATTTGCATGTTGCAGAATGGTTTGCTGTCTCGCTACAAAAAAATCTTGTGTGGAGTCTCATTGTTTTGTCAGTCACACAGCGTTCATTTTGTTGTGTTGTTTGCCTGCTACCACAAGAGGGAGCCATTTGTTCAAATATTTTGTTGCCTGAATGTTTTCTTTCCATCCTTAAAACGCATTACATCTCATAGTGAGGTTATAAACTGAAAAAATGGAGGTGGAAATGCTTCTTTAAAGTATTTGCGTTGTTTCCACTCCAGCGTATGATGACCACGACAGCGCCGTGGACGACCGAGACAGCGACTACCCCAGTGAAACTGGGAACCGGCCACCGCGGTTCCACAACACTTCCCAGACGAATTCATCCGTCCATCAGTACCCCATAGGCCGTAGAGTCCAGCATCAGAGCCTGTCGAGGGAGTCTGACTCTGTTCACAGTTACGATCTAGACAATAGAGAAACGAGGGCAAACAGGTAAACACAGACATGTTTTTCTGCCTATGCAGCATCACATACTGGCAAAAATGTAATTCACTTGTGTATATCTGCATATATATCTGGGTTAAAAGTTTTGGCAGTAACACAAGTGTGGAGATTATTTTGTGTTTTCACAAATCCCCAATCTACCGTAGAGGAGTGTCAAAAGTGAGATTTTTTTTAATGAATTTTGTTTGCAAATTAATACTTTTTGACCAAAGTGAAAGGAAGTCTTCAGATGAGAAGCAACCCCAGACATGGATTATATTGGGAGGTTTTCCTCTAATTCAATTGATTTAGAAAATAGTTGCACACCGATAAATCAGCTGATCTTCCAAAATTTTTCCTAATTTTGTGAGATCAATAATCGGCCAATACTTAAATGTGAAACCAATCTTTTGGACTTATCCCCCTCTGCGAAGGTCTGAAAATCTGCTATTAGGTTGCACAGTTGGACATTTAAATAATAAATTCACTTAATAGAAACGCACCAATTTTGAAAAAACATTTTTGATGAAAATCTTTGGCTCTGGAATGATGTGTTTTTCTTTTGGCTGTGTTGACATTGGTTAATGGAAACACTTTTTTGTTAATAGTTGATTGATAATGTTTTGTAGACATATAGCAAGCATGACTAAAGCATGATTTAAAGCATGATAAAAGCCAGTTTTTTTGTTTGTTTTTCAAAATGATTGGACATGCAGGTAATTACATAATAATTTCAGAGCAATGTGAGAAAATGAAGCCAGAAAGTTCTCAGACATTTGTGTCACTGTAAAACTTTTTGTATGGCTTTAGTTATTTAATATTACCCTAACATTTTGTTGACACTTTCAGTAAATCAGTAGTTTTTCTAAATATTTTTAAGAAACCTTTCTAAGAAAGCTTTCTTTTGTATAACAACTGCAGATGTTGTTTTTAGGCTAAAGCGATGAACCTGTCATGCATTTTGTTGTCGTTTTAAACATTTACCTGTCTTCTTTTATTCATCTGTATGTACATTGACTCTGACTTTCTTTGATCTTTTCTTTTAGATCATGTTTAATGCTTCTCTCTGTTGTTCCTCTATGATTTCCTTCCTTTATTTTTCTTTCTTTGCATCACATTCCACCTCTTCCTGCATGATATACTTTTATTTATCCAATCTAGACGATCAAACAGCAAAAGAGGCGTTAGAATAATTCCTGTAGACTCAGGTATGGGTGTGGAGGACTGGGAGAGTAAATATAATCTGCCTAACTCGGGTGTACTGGATGATTATTTAGACACTGAGCAGAAACTTTGGGAGGATGAAGATAAAAGTATCATCTACCGGATCAGTGACAGCTGTGAGTCTAAAGGCAGCAGATTTTATCAGACGGTAGAGTGTGATGGTCTATCCCCAGAGGACATGCTGGAGCCAAATGACGGGGCACCCAGACAGAGGCATGGCTTTGGCAGTGGGGAAGTACGATTAGTTTACAAGGCAGCCGGCAGCTTTGAGGATGAATCATCTCCTCCTGAAATTGACATAATCCCGTCAGTCAAACAGCTGAGACAACCGACAGACAGAGAGAGTCTCCTTTACAAGACCAGATTGTGGGCCAAAACCGCTTTAGAAGACACTCTGGAGAACTATGCTGCTTTTCGTGAGCAGGAGACTGCGAGGGAAGAAGCTTCTAGGGTCAGAAGACGTGTTGACTATAACTCGCTTGGCTCTGATGAGATGCAGTACTCATTTGGATCTGAGGAAGAACTGGAAGATCTGACATTCACTGAGGGAGATGCTAATTTTGAATATGAAAGCTATGGCTACTCTGGCAAGTATATGGAACATTTTGAAGGACAAGATTTTTCAAGAAAAAGCAGAACAACTGATCAACAAGATCCAATGCTATCTCCTGTGGAGGACCCAGATGATGAATACATAGATCCAATGGGTGAACTGCGGAGCTTAGTCCACTCAGTGTCTGAATACCTGGCAGTGAAAGAGGAGGAGGTGAACAGCTATGAATCAATGCCCAAGCCACCAAGAAGAAAACTACCTGCTCTACCAACTGATGCAAAAATGTTACCACCTGAAGACAATGACAGTAATATGACCAAACCTGATGTTAAAGAGGAAAGTCCTGTTGAACAAGGCATAACTGGGGTGAAAAATGCAATGAGCTCATTGTTCAGCACAATCACAGGAGCAAAGTCTCCAACTGAGGCAGAAGCCTCTAGTACTTCATCTCCCCAGCCACCACAAACTGATTCTGGTATTTCAAAATTGTTATCATTTATCCCTAAATCTAATACCGAAACCCCTGAAACTCAATGTGCATCTGCAACAGAACCACCTACCTCCCAAACACCACCCCAAACTGAATCAGGAATTTCCAAGCTGCTTGCATTTATTCCCAAAAGTGGTGGTACATCTCCACCAGTGGCCATAGTTCCGCCTGCCTCTCAGGAGCCCTCAACAGAGAAAAAGTTCTCTCTACAGTCACTTTTGCCTTTTCAATCCTCTGAGACCAGTAGACAAGTGGAGGCCAACCAGACGCCTACCCAAGCTCCCACAGAGGCACAAAGTAGTTCAACAGCTGGTAACCAGTCTGCATCTGGGTTTGAATCCATGTTAGGAAGGCTAAGTCCTTTGAGGCTTTTTTCCAGCTCACCATCTCCCAGAGAGACATCACCACAACCACCGGAGCAAAGAAGTCCATCTGCTGCAAGCAAAGAATCCCAACAAGGGCAAGTAAGTAGAGGCACCAGTCCTAGTAGAGAAGGCTCACAAACAGAGCAGCAGTCATCAGGAGAGATAAGACCAGGTTCTGCAAGTGGATCAGTTGATCTTTTGCCAGATACAGGAAGCGGATCAATTGAGCTTTCCCAAGAAACGGCAACTGGGTCAGTAGAACTTCTTCCAGAGACTGAGTCCTCTGGTGAGCTACCTGACATTCAGCAAAGAGGAACATCTTCAGTGTCTGAAGCAAAACCTGAGGGAAGTTCAGAAGAAACTGGATTCTTCAGTCCTTTTAAGAAATCTCTCTCCACCCTCATGTCTGCGGTTCCTCCAGAAAACCCCTCGCATAGTGATACCAAGCCTGCCGAGGAGTCATTTCTAGGCAGCAAACTGAAAATTCCATTTTTGTCAGAAAATGTTTCCACAACAACAGCACCTAAAGCAGAAGGAGGTATGTTGTCAGGGATTCTTAAATTTGGAATAGGGGAAGATTCTAATGTCACTTCAAATACTTCAACGCCTGCTCCATCAAGGTCTCCCTCTCCAAGTCGTTCTTCACTTCTTGAAAGTGCTCCCAAACAAAACACAGGAACCGGCTGGTTTTCTAACCTTTTTAAGGTGACTCCACCTGAACCTGCCAAAGAACCAGAAAAAAACCAAGTGACTCCTACTGTGACACTTACCAAACCTAGTGAACAAACTGAACCTCATTCTGAGCAAATATTTCCCGACACACCAAAAGATACTGCTTCCAGTGCAGAGCAGTCCTCTGAGGGGCAAACTTTGCAGGAAATAAATGCTATTTCCCAAGACCAAGAACCTCCCAAGGTCAATGCAGGCACATCACAACCAGAGACCTCACAGCCTCAAGGATTTCTTTCTGGGTTGTTAAAAATAGGACCAACAGAATCTGTGTCATCCGATAAGAAAACCCAGGAAGGAGAAGGACAGTCTCAACCGAGTGGTTTGTTTTCTGGTATATTTTCATCACCTTCCCAGCCTTCCTCTCAACCACAGCCGCAACAATCAGGAGTGTTTTCTGGATTCCTAAAGTTGGCCTCTGATACTGTTTCGGGTTCTGCAAATCAGTCAACAACCCCAGGAGGTCAGTCTGGCCAGCCTCCATCTCAAGGTCAAGGGCTCTTTTCTGGACTGTTGAAAAAAGCTACAGATACAGTAACTGGGACCCAGCCAGTCCAGTCAAGTCAAGATTCCCAGCCAAGTGACGCTAAGCAAACAATGGTTAAGGATGGGCCAGAAAAACACTTGCCTCAAGGATCAGATTCACATGCTGAGTCGACTGGACTTTTGTCAAGATTTAAATTAGGATCCACAGATAGTCTTCCTCCTGATAAAGATCAAACAGACCAACAAAGGCGACTAATAGCCTCAGATGAGCATTTAAAGCAACCACAACAAAGTAGCACGATTACAGAACATGCAGCTTCAAAACCAACAACAGCACCTCAATCAGGTGGATTACTTGGGGGCTTACTAAAACTCTCAGAATCTACACCCCAGCAACCATCTTCTGGTCAAGGGGGTTTGCTGTCTGGGCTGTTTGGAATTGGTGTACAAGAATCTGCTCCTGTAAACCCACCTCAACCTTCACAAAACCAACCACAGACTGTAAAACCTGAGAACCAACCAAATCAGCAACTAGGCAGTAGACAAAACCTTCAACATAACCAAGTGCCTCCACAGCAGCAGCCGAGTGGTCCTGGAGGGATGCTTAGTGGATTATTTAATAAAATTGCAGATGTGGGTGTGCCACAGCAAACAGTGGGAAGTCAACCAACTCAGCAACAAGCACAAAGACCAGCCCCCAAGACAATTCAACAACCATCTAATCAACAGGGGGGATTTCTTTCTGGACTGTTCTCCTCGGGGTCTAATACTCCAGCTCAGCAGCAGTCCCCTGTTAATCAACAACATCAGCAGCAACCCCAACAAGGCAACAGACAACCTCTGCGTAGACAAAACCAGATACCCCCACAACCCCCTGCTTCTGCTCCAGAGCCACAACAGGGTGGGTTATTGTCAGGACTGTTTAACAAATTAGCTTCCAGCGATAATGTATCACAACAGCCCAGCCAACAAGCTAGTACTCAGCAGGGCAGTAAGCCTGGGCAGCCTTCCAATGAACCATCGTCTCAAACCAGTCAGCAGGGTGGATTTTTATCTGGTCTGTTTGGACCATCACCACCTCAGCAGGTACAACAACAACCTAGTAAAATAGCAAGTCCTCTACAAACAACAACACAGCAAGCTAATCAAGGTGGAAGCCTGCTTTCAGGTTTTCTCAAACTTGCATCTGGTGACAATGTACAAGAACAACCATCAGCAAAACCTCCTCAGGCTAGAGAAGCAGCAGTTAAGGCAGGACAAAATCCACCCCAGCCTGAATCTGGGGGGTTATTCTCTGGTCTATTAACCAAAATTTCAGCCACTGTAGAACAGTCATCCTCATCTTCTGACCAGGTAGCGCCTCAGTTAACTCAGTCAACTCAGCAACAGCAGCAACAACAGCCACGTTCAAGTCAGAGTAGACCACAGATTCAGAGAACGAAACCAGTGGAAGTTCAGTCCTTCCAGGACGCATCCTCTGATAAGGAGACAAAAGCTCCAGCTCAAAAAGGATTTCTCTCCAGTCTGTTTAATGTCACGGAAGAGCCATCATCAAAGATGCAGGAGTCCTCTTCACCTGGGACAGAAGACCCAAAAAACAGCTCTACTGGGACATCTACTGGCTTGTTATCTAGCATTTTCAAAACAAATTCTAGTGACATCAGCACTTCTGCTCCTGGAAAGGAAAAGGAAAAAGCTTCCCTTGAAACATTACCACAGAATAAGGAGAAAATTTCCTCAAGTATAGAAACACTCCCAGCTCCTGCTAATTCAGTTACTCGTGGTGTTGATACCCAGGAACAGCTTCCACAGTCACAGGTTAGGCAAGATGATACAATTTCCCCAGCACAGCGTTATCTTGAAGAAATCCAGCATCTCCTGTATGGGACATCAGATGAATATGGTTACAAGGATCTGTTATACAACTTTACAGAACATGGAGTGATTCCTCCAGAGTTATATGAACATCAGTGTCTCATAGAAGCTCTGCTGTGGCAGCAACTCAATGATTATGTCCAAGCTGAAGCTCTGGCCACCAATGTTCAAATTCACAACCAAACATGCCACGACTATATTCCTCCTACAGCTAAAGCTCCTCAACTAGACAACCGCGTTACTTTAAATCCTAAAGAAATGAACATCAGTGACTTCAACATACCTGCTCATCCTTGGAGGGATACTTCCACCCAGCTTTTTGAGAGCCGAAACCGCTTTTTTGAAACATATGAAGATCTGGTGTTGTTTGACATGAGCTGCCGGAACAAGAAAGCTTGGAGCAGCTGTGACCACTTGAATGATCTTGATAGCAATAGTAAACCATGGATTGCAAGAGGTAGTGCAATAAATCTGTCAACTGAAAAATCAAAGAGACGTCTAAATAGGTGTCAGTCGCTCACGCAATGCAGTGTTCAAGAGTCTGGCAAAGTGGAGGACAAATGTGTTGTAGATAATTTCTTGAAAAATGACAACTTTGATTTAAAATCAGCAACTGACTTTTTAAAGCGACTTTCAACAAAAAAAGGACCCGTCGACTTAAGACGCAGTGCTCTTAATTTAAGCAAGTCAGCAGGCACTGGAGGCGATACAGAAGATTATATGCTGTTTGAGGACTCTGAGTGGTACCAACAGTGGATGTCACTATTAGAACATGGGCTGTGGTGGCCAGCTGAGGCAGGAGACTGTGGATATTATGTTTATACAGATGAAAACTACATCTATTCTCTTTTAACTGATAAAGCTGGAAGGCATCTCTACGCCTGTGCTACAGACGAGGATATGCAAACTTTGGGAAATATTACTGAAAACATAGCTAACATTCTGAAGCAAAAAGAAACTGATAAAGTGACCCTTTGTGGTTTCAAAATCCCCCTGAATGATGAAAGTAGAGGTTTCTGCATTTCAGACAATCAGCAGAATGCCTTATTATTGAACGATGCACCAATGGATCTGACTGCTGCTCTTAGAAAAGGTGAAAAAATAATGAACTTGAATATGCAGAGTTTCTCTCAAATGTTTCAAGAGTCTGTAACATCGCAAGCAGAGCAACCTATTGACTTTAGTGTGTATAAGCTTAAAAAGATAAAAGTGGAGTCTGTCCAAAATGGTTACTCTTGTCAAGAGGAACTAATGGAAGCTGCTGACTTTAGCTTGAAGTCTCTAAAAGGGGGGCACGGAGGGCCCTACTGGAAGGATCAAAGACTTAAAGATATACTCACACCAAGCCATTCTCCTCAACATTACTTGCCACAAATCTCTCAAAACAGACAATGTCCTATTCCAGAAATCAGGATCGCACATGTAGATGATACAAATGCAGACCAATCAAAACAAAAAGTAAGTTCTACATTTTCAGGATTCAGAGCAAACTCTACTAACACGAACACAAGTAAGACTCAGACAGTTTCAGCAACATCTACCATTTCAGCATCTGTTTCCAGTCAACGTTCAGAAACTTCCCCATCAACTTCAAAAATACAGTTGGGAAGGAAGCTGCCTAATGCTCCAATTGACGGTAAGACAACCAGTCCTTCAACTCCATCAGGACAAGTAGCTGCTGCTTCTTCTGTAGCAAAAGCATCTTCCCCAATGGTGCCTTCTATTTCTTCCAAGAGACCACACCTTACAAGACAACCATCTCAAGCAGATAAAACAGTATCATCTCAGTTTAATAAAGGCACTGTCACTGGGATATGCAAAGAGAAAAGTACCTCACCAATGACCCAAACTGTCTCTGAGACTCCTAAAGAGCCACAAGATATCCCTAAGGTATTTAAACCAAAGCTGCATATATTGAATGAGACTTCAAGTGTTTATAGTGAAGCCTACCTATACAACAGAAACCAGAAGTGCTTTACCTCCCCTGGTGACTCTCAAATGTGCCATAAAGTTTTAGATTTTTCACCCGCAATAAACAAAAACATTACCAAACAAAAAGATGGAACTGATGATGGTGTTGAACCTGCACCTAGGAATGAGGCTGTCGACTTTACGAAGTACAAGTTAAAAAAATTCAAAGAAAAAAAGCAAGTTGATTTTGAGGCAAATGTGGACATGCCAGATAAAACCACAACTGCTGTAGATCTAACTAAGCAAGTAGAAGAAGAGGAAATTGAATGGCCAAATTCAAAAAGTACTAGTGTAAGCCCATTACAGGATGGTCTGACCATATCACAGACCAGCCACAGGGATACAGTTGGCCAACAAAATCAATCAGCAAGACATCTGTCCAGGCTAGGAGTCCATGGCCAAGTCCATGCAAAGGAAATACAAGCCTTTGCTAGTACAACCAAAGAAGCAAAGTCTAGTCAAAAAGATTCTGAGTTTTCTAAGAAAGATAAAGACAACTCCTCCAAGCTGACTTGTGCATCTCCTGTATCGTCGAAGATTCCTGGCACCAATTTTACATCAGAAAAATCAATTTCTACAGTGTCTTATACTTCCAGTAAAGAGTCCAATCTTGGCGAAACTGTCCAAAAAACATCAAGAACTGAGTCAAAACAACCAGCACGAACCTCACTGCTTTTGAGCCCTGCAATGAGAAAACAAGTGGACAGTCAGGAACAACAGCTGCCAAAACAACAGAGTTCAATTGGAGTTGCAACAGATTCTACTCAGGTTTACCCTGACAAGAGTCCAGTTTCTGCACTTGTTTCTCATCAGTCTTTTGAAAAGACTCAGCAATATGAGAAGACAACTGCACCTGCAAATTCAATTAAAGCCACGTTAGATATGTCTGTCAAGTCAAACACACAGCTGACACAGAAAACTGTTGTGCCAACAAAGGATCCTGCTGGCGAGGCATTGTCATTGACCAATAGAAAACCATTTGCTTGTGATGAGAGAGACCAAAGTTTAAGTCGCCAAGAATCCATTGACCTGACATGTAAATCAGTGTCATCATTGAATAAACCTGAGATGAAAGACTTTAGTCATACACCAACTCTCCAGGAACTCCCAAGCTCACTAAAAACCACACAAGACATGACTTCTATGTCTTTAACTTCAAAAGCAGTGGTTCTGAATGAAGATATCACAACTAGAAAACCTCTTACTGACTATACCTGTCTATCTCCAAATGCACAACCACTTCCATGTCAGTTAAACCCAGAATCACTTCAGCCACACTCTTGGCAGAGCAAAGATGACACATTAATGCAATCAATTCACTCACCTTCTCAGTTACTGGGAACAAAACATGTTGCTTTTCCTCCGTCAAATGCCACTAATGTGTTAGATATGTCACCAAAGCCGTCTCAAGTCATGTTGGGAAAAACAGTGCCTGGAGATGAGTTTATCACAGACGAAGCAGTTTCACTTGTTAAAAAGTCAAGTGCAAGAGCAGTTGCCAGGAGAGATTCTGTTGGTGTTGCACTGATAGTTGATCAAACCCAGATGGAATCAACAAGCGAAATGCAGTCTCAAAATATGATCTCTGGGCAAAAAAGCCAAATCACAAACAGAAATGGGGTCTGTATTTTACAGCAGTCCATTCCTGGCTACACAGTTATGCAACACTCAACTGCATCCCAGACTATTGTTAAATCAAATTCAAACAGTACAGCTCCAGCAAATTCAGTTAAAGGCACATTAGACATGTCAACAAAGGCCTCTGTACCTGACACAAGTATGCCTTCACATCCAGTTTCACTGGTTCGCTCAAGACGATCAAGCTTAATATATTCTCAAAAAGATTCTGTTGGTGTCCCCTTAATAGTGGAGGTACACATTCCCCAAGAGCACCCTAAAAGGAATCAGACAGCATTGGTAGAACCCCAGAAGCCTTTACAAAGACTTGTGCATAGTGAATCTCGAGAAACTACTGCACCTGCTAACTCCATCAGAAGCTCTTTGGACATGTCCCCAAAATCCCCACAGAAGGAGTCTGAAAGAGCTCCTATTGTACTACCATGTGAAGTTGTGCCACTAGTCAGAAATAGGACACATGTATTAAGGAATCCTTGTGGTGGTGTACCACTCATTGTGGAGCAACCTGTATGTCAACAAAGAAGACATGTTATGACAGAAGTTTTTACAACAGAGACCCTACACAGAAAAGTATCTACCTCTCATTGTAATGAAGCATTTTCTCCTTCTAGGACCCCATATAAGGACCCACGGCAACACAATAAGCCTGTAGATTTCTCAGCTAGAGACAACCTTGTTACGTATAACCTTTCAAACAATCAAATTGAACCTAAAGATGGAGAGCCAATGAACTTCACTGTTGCAAAAGCAAAGAAAGAAACTACCAAAAAATGGCAAAGTGAAAGGGACCCAGAAAAGAAAACGTTTGTGGGTACTGTGGATCTAAGTTTGAATGTTAAAAACAAATCAATAATTGACCTTCAAGGTGCAACGGATTTTACTTCTTCGGTTTGTGTCCCATCTCAACACAGAATAAATTCTCAGCAACAATATATACCTGCAAACACTATTGATTTCAGAAGTGACATTACATTTTCTCAAACTCGAAAGTTATCGGAACATTCAAATGATGCATGCATAACCACACATGCTGGAACACATCATGAAATCCATGGAGGAACAGGAAGGAATTTGGAATCTGCATTTGCACCTCTGGTTGCAACTGAAAGGATAATACAGCCTCCTCAGCTTTTTACTCCCCAGTCTACACAAGACATTGGATTTACTCAGTTGTCACTTAATAGTGCATATCAACAAGTCAATAGTGTACCTGAACAAATATCTTTTGTAAAATATCAACTGCCAACTCAATATTTAGTTTCTCAACACCAATGTCCACACCCCAGAGCAGAATTTGCAATTCCTCTGCCAAAGACACAAACGTTGCAAAAACAAGACACGACTACACAGCAGGATGTGAACCATAGACCCAAAATTCTTATTAAGCAGGCAACTGTGGATAGTTATGGGAGTACAGAAGAGTTTGAAGAAAATGGAGCAGTGACACACAGTAGGCACTCCTCTGTTTCTTGCACTACACAACAAGGTGCAGGTGGATCCCAAACAGCTGCTATCCCTTTGTCTGTAGACGCACAGCGTGGTGCTGAACATTTTATGGCACCTGCAGTTGCACAGCCTGTACAAAGAGACACCAATTCAGCTGCAAATGATTCAAAAGTACCTCTTCATCTCTCAAAGCCACCAAGCATAAGCCAACACCACACCACTGCACAAAATAATTACACACCAGCCTTACCCTCTAATAATATGGATCCAATACAGTGCGTTTCACAAACTAGTGTATCTGTTTCACAAACTGCCAGAAGTCATCACACAATGCCAGGGTTATATGTTACAGGAAGTTATCAAAATCAGGGCTTTGCATCTCAATCACAAGAGTCACAAGTGGCTTCAACACAAGCAGGATCTTCTTCTGTGAAGGGTTTGATTTCACTTTTTAGTAATTTGGACTCACAATCTTCTGTTGGTACAAAATCACCTGCTATCTCCAGCTATGCCAAGACTGAATCAAAACCTGTAGACCACGTTCTTTCAATACAAAAGCAAGATAATCTTGTCCCAGTTACTCATAACACCAGAAACATAGAGGGAATCTCCTCAAATTCACAATTTTCTACTGTAGCAGATTCTGTGCCACTCACAACAACTCTTGGTCAGGATTATGTTGAATCAGGATCAGTGACTCCTGAAGATAAACTAGCTTGTTCATCTGAGGCATCCAAAGATCAGTCTGCAAATGTGGAGAAAGTGTTGTCTCCAGAACTACCTCTAAGCACTGAATCACAACAAATAGGTTTAATATCAAGTGATTTAAGTCACAGAATGTCTGCTGGGACACTGGAGGGTGCATCATCACAGAGTATTAAGTCCACATCTCCTTCTCAAAAGTGTCAAGAACTACAGGAAATAAATTCTTGCACAGGAAAAGAAACATTTGATGACTTACCTCCTTCTGAACCATTCCCAGTTAAACCAATAGGTAATAAACTACATGAAGGACTTCAAAGCTCTGACGAATCTCCACTATTTCCACTAGCATTGCAAGAGACTAAATCAAAATCAAATGGTAAAGAAGCATTGGCCGCAATAAGTGAAATAGCATCTCAATCGGACCTATCACAACAGCAAGGTTTAGAAGAGCTTAAACAAGCTATATCTACACAGTCTGCCAATGTTAGGGGTGAATTCGAAGAAATTTCTTCACAAGAAAAAAGCAGACCTCCAAGGTCAATCTATATTGGCATAAGTTCTTCAGACACACTTCCTTTTGGGGTAGAAATGGAATCGGGGGATCAAAAGCCTTATGTTAGACTGCCCCACATTTTCATATCAGCTGCCAGTTCACCAGAAGAAGAGCATAATGAGACCAACCGTGGTACCCCTGAAAGTAATGGACCTAATTTTCCAGAAGCTAGTGTCTTTGATGATACTACATCAAGTGCAGGAACAGCACTAGAGCAAAGGGAAGTTGATGTTGATGTTTTAGTAAAGTCTGATGCATCTAAAGATACCAGTACTTTAGAAGACAGTACCATACAGGGATCTGTTGAACCATTGAGCAGTGAGGCTAAGACTGGCTTTCCAGATATACCAATTTCACTGAATACATCAAATCAGATAATTATAAATGAACAAGACTCTGAGCACATTATGACAGATAAAACCTCAATAGGCACTACCCTTTCAGAGATTGAAAATAAATCGGAGACTACTGAGGTTCCTCAGGACAAACTTCAATCGATTTCTGAAAACACAGAGTTAACATCAGACACATCACCAGGTGAAGTTGTAAAACTTCTCACTGACCTGGCCTGTCAGGTTGTTGAAGAGTCACCAGAATGTGTTCAACCATCTCAAGAGTCAGTTACTATGAATGAAAACAAATCTCCCAGTACAGAACTGCCAGGAGAAGTTGACTGCTTGAGCATCAAGTCTCTGAAAGTAGAAACCTTAGTTTCAGATGTTAAATCACCTGAAGATGTCCAACATCTTCATGAGAAAAGTGAAGAAGATGTCACTTTATCTGTGCCTGAGCCACCTCCTATTAGTGCTCCTAAGGTTTCAGATTTAACATCTGAAACCTTAGTTTCAGATGTTAAATCACCTGAAGATGTCCAACATCTTCATGAGAAAAGTGAAGATGTCACTTTATCTGTGCCTGAGCCACCTCCTATTAGTGCTCCTACTGAGGAACTTATTATCTCTAAGGAAGACAGTGCAGCTGTTAAGGGTGATCTGCCCAATGCTGAACAAACTGATGAACAAGCAGGAAAAGGCATATTTTCACTGTTCAGTGCTTCTTCAGCATCCCCGCAACAAACTCCCTCCCAGACTGGATTATCAATACTTGGGGGCATTATTCCTGGCTCATCTACTAAAGATGCTCCTGGGACAGGGTTACTCTCCATGTTTGGTGGGTCAAGTGCACCATCTTCATCTGAATCCAAAGATATACCACCACAGTCAGCACCACAAGAACCCCAGGGAAAAAGTCTGTTCTCTATGTTTGGTGGTTCTATTAGTCAACCACCACCTGGCCCAAGGGGTCCAACTGCTGGAGGTGTGAGGCCCAGGGGGCCACCACCCAAAGAACCTCCAGGAAAAGGTCTCTTTTCCATGTTTGGTGGAGCTGTGCCTCAACAAGCACCAAGTCCCAGGGCTCATCCAGGGGCTGGCCCTCCACCCAGAGGACCAGGATCTTCTCTGTTTGGTGGCATCCTACCAGGTTCAGCAACACAAAAAGACACCCCTAGTACAGGGTTGTTCTCCAAGTTTGGTGGTCTTGGGGGTCAGTCCCAAACAGGGCCTAAGGTAGGCACACCTGGACAAACAGCTACACCACCAAAACCCAGTGGCCCAGAGATCTCAGGGAAGGGGCTGTTTGCCATGTTCGGTGGACAGAGTCAACAGCCACCAGAAGCACAACCAACAGCTTCTAAAACAACTGAATCAGACAGTGCTTTTAAAGTGTCATCTGTGTTTTCACTTGGTTCGAATACTGACAGCAACAAATCTAAAACTGGGTTTGGTCTATTTGGTATGTCCTTTTTGGAGGAAAGCAAAACTGAGCCAGAAAAAAGTGTTCCTGTCAAAGAGGAGGTTGTAGTTGAGCCATTAAAGTCTTTAGATGCAGAAGCACCTTCAGAAGAAGCAGAGAATAACCATGATAAAACTGTAAAACATGAACCCACTGAACCTGTTTCTATAATTTCAGTTCAGAAAAAAATTAATGTAGAGGAGACATGTCAAGATGTCCAAGATGCCGTCAACAATGTCTCTAAAAATGTTAATGAAGCTTCTGTTCCTCAAAGAGATTCACAAGATGTGGACAAAGAAGCCACAGTACAGTTAAACCTTTCTCAAAATGCCTCAGAGACAGTTGAAACTTCTGTTGGAGAGTCATTGAACATTACAAGTAATCTTTCTGAGAAAGAGACATTTGTGGATTCACAAGATGTAAAACAAGTCAGTGAATCACAATCAGACATCCCATGTGGACCTAAAGAAAGAGAAGGTGCAGTAAATGTTGAGGAAATGGTTGCACAACCAGAAACTGCTGCATTAGAAATGATTACTCAAAATGAATCTGAAATAGTTGGGATCAGTCAGTTATCAGAAAAACATGACTCCCCTCAAATACCAGAAAATATAACAGATTCTTTGGATAAACTAGAAACCTCTATTACTGCCGTAGAAGAAGTTCAAGATACAAAGACTAAAGATGTGGACATTCCTTCAGAGAAGGGAAATGAAGAGGATTTAAATTTTGCTGTGGAGACTTCAGTTGAAGATGTGGGAAAATCACATGAGGATGCTATAAAGCTGTCTGAAGACAGATCAGTTACAGTTGATGAAAAATCATCTGAGGAGCCTTTGAAGGCTGAGGATGAAGAACAGATTTCAGCAGCAGATGTGAAACAAACTGAAGAGACCTTGAGAAATGCTGTTGAGATACATCCACCGGCTGTTGATGTTCAGAAATTACCTGATGAGGATTTGTTAGTTGGTGAACAAAAAACAATCATATCTGATGTTGAAAAATCATGTGATGGGACTTTGGTAGTTGCTGATGAGCAACAAACAGTTGTATCTAACGTTGACAAAGTAAAGGTTCCTGGGGAGGAGCAAGCCACTGTCACAGGTCTAGAAAACCTAAATAAAGAGGCAACTGACATTGATTCTGTCAAAGAAATTACAGAAAAACCCACTGGAGAAATGGGTGAAAAAGACTTGAAAGCATCATCTGTTGAAATTCCAAAAGAACTGGCTGAACAAAAACCAGAAGATAATGTAGATCCTGTGCATAAAGTAGACACAATTTGTGAAAGTGATATAATTTCTGCGGCAGTTTCATCATCAAGTGAAGAAAAAACTTTTGAAAACAGTTCAGTAGCATCTGCTGATCGTTCAACACAGCAACAGCAGAGACCAGAAATGGTCAGACCATCTGGCCCACCTGGACAAAGAATGGGAGCACCAAGAATGGGAGGACCACAAATGGGAGCCCCAAGGATGGCTGGACCAAGAATGGCAGGACCGAGAATGACTGGACCTAGAATGACAGGACCGAGAATGGCTGGACCTAGAATGGCAGGACCGAGAATGGCTGGTCCAAGACAATCAGGACCGCAGAGACCCCCTGAACCATCTTCCTTTTCTGGCTTCATGTCTATGTTCTCCACCCCAAGTGCACCAAATAAATCACCAACTGTTGGTGGATTTTTTTCAAGTTCTCCAGGATCCCTTTTTGGATCGTCCCCTACTCCTCGTCAGCCTCAGCAACAGCAGCAACAACAACAACAGAAAAGCTCATTTTTTGGCCTTCCAAGTAGCATTGCGCCAGAATCCATCACCAGTGACCTCTTTGGCATGTTCAAGGGTCAAGAAACAACAAAACCAGAGGAACCTGAACAAACTGGCACAAAATCTGAACAAGCAGAAGCTCCTGCAAATTTGGCAAACCCTCAGGACTCTGAAAAGGCAAATGCAGATAATATGACCTTAACTGAAGATGAACAAGTTAAAACCACAGAAGATTCTGACCTACCTGAAAAAGGGCTTGTTAAGGAGGCAGAAAGAAAAGACAAAACGGAAGATGATTCTCTCATTGAATCAACAGTAAAAACTAAAGACCCTGAACAAAAGGCAGAGTGTCTGGAGGCTGTTGAGCATTCAGAAGAGCCTGTTACTGAAGAGTCTTCCAAAAGTATACCATCTGCAGCCCCTGAAACCAAAGGCATGTTTGATATGCCCATTCTGTCTACCCCTAAATTTGGCTTCATGTCTGCAGCTACTGAAGGCACAACATCTATCGGATCCCTTTTCTCCACTACATCTTCAGTCACTAAACCCTCAGAGCCTCAACAGACAGATGGTGGTCTCTTTTCAGGCTTTAAAAATCTTTCAGCTGGTATTTTCCAGGACGAAAAGCCAGCAGGAAAAGAGGAAACACCAAGTGCGTCATCCGTTTTTGGCTTGAAACTGAGCTCAGTGTTTGGCACCTCCGACTCTCCCAAACCTGAATCCACCCCACCTGTGGTCACAGCCCAGCCTCAGAGTGAATCTCCTAAACCGGCAGAAGAACTTGATGAGCTGGAATTTGACAAACCATCCCCAGGTTCTGGGGAAACTGAAAGTGCAGACAATAGTGATATGGAAGGACCAACAGAGACATCTAAAACAGGAAGCTGTGACACCTTAGCACAAATGGCACAATCTGGCATCCCGTCTCTGTCAGGTTCTCTGTCAGAAAGCTTAGATAAGCCTCAGGTAACATTTACACCATGTGAGTTAGATAAGAGCGAAGAAAATACACTCGACACCAGGCAAGCAGAGTTGGAAACAGAACAACCAAAAGATCTGTTGATGAAGGAAGCAGCGAAAAGGCTAGTATCTGTATGATAAATGACATTATTCATTTATCATATCTCTGTAGAAACATATGCAACCCATATCCTTCCCTATTTCCCATTATTTCCTGTTGAGCAGTCATAACATTGTGACCATTGAAACCATGTACATTATTTTTTATAAAGGATGTTTGTTTTCTGTTGACTTGCACCAAAATGATTAATTACTTTAAAACACTCTAACATATCTTTTGCTTGTGCCTTATCTAATAAGACCTCTTTTGTTGGCAGAAGAGTGGGATATTCACTAAGTAGACAGATGGTCACATTGTTATGGCTAATATGTGTTGTATTTTGTACTTCTGCCCATTTGTCCATTTTCCATCTGGTAGTTTTACTTTAGTTCTTAGTAAATAGTTAAATTTACTTTGATGAAAATATTTATAGTTTGGATCTCATAAATAATCTACAACCTTGTATCCAAAGCCGTTAACACCCTTTCATTCTGAGTTTTATTGCCAAAGCTTTAGCGAATCATCACATGTGAAAAGGTGTTTCCTTTCAAGTGTAAAAATATAGTGCAGGCACATTACGCCGTCTTACTTATGGGCTTCCTGACTGTGATGGAGGTTCAATGAATGCAGAAAGTGATGGTTTTATTTATTAGCGCTCTACTGCTGAGGCGGTTACAAAGTCCCTCCTTCCTTTGTCCCCTGCAGCTCTCTGAATTACACCCAAGATTCAGCCAATTAATTTAGATGAATCAAAGTCCGGTAGATTTATGATGGTGTTGCAGTAAAGACCGTGGAGGCAGCCTGGACACTGGACTAAAAGCAACAGTGAGAAGTAATCTGGCAAACAACCAAGACTAAGTAAATCATTCCACCTAAAGCGCAGAGCCACTTTCCTCGTTAGGAAACTCAATCAACCAGCAGTCACACCTCTCTCTCTTTCTCTCCCCTTCAAAGTCAGTTATTTGTTATTTTCATTATGTAGGGGCTGACTTACATCAGCTGAGCTCAGACTGCATTTACATTGGAGTTATTTCTTATTTGAGTTAAAGGTGGATCTAGGAAGCTTCTCGAAGTAATATTTTTGTCAGAAAAAACATTTTGCACTAAGATTTCGTAGAAATAACCATGAATTAAATGTCGGCAATGGTAATGTGCAAATTACATAGGTATGAATGTGAGCCTTTTTACAAAATTGAAGGTTCTGCAGCTTTGTGTGTTCACACAAATACAGCCAGCTTTCAGAACCACTTGCATTCTAGTAACAATTATGTAAACTAACAGTGAATTATATCTGTGGCTTCTGCTTCAGAAAGTTTTCAACATTTCAGAAATTGTGTTGCATCCTCTTTTATCTTAACTTTGAATTGTATATTCTTTAGTATCAGACGGGTCCTGAACTATTAAATCTCTATATCTCTGTATAAAACACAAAGTAGATACGCAGTTTGAGTGACTGGAATACTTGAGTTTTCTAACACCATCCAAAAAGTTGGGAAAACAACTTTCTGTTCTCCAAATCTAATCCAAACTTCAAATATCTGTGTTTAGTTGTTGCTGAACCCTACTAGTCCCTCCAGTGGTTGAGTATTTATTCTCCTTTCCCTTTTGTTAGTGATTATTTTTTAAATGGACATTATTTTTAGAATCAACATTGCAGTGGTGGGCACCTCTAACTAAAACGTTAGTTATACTAACCCCAAAGCTCTTCAACAACACAGTATTTAGCAGAACTAATGCTAAACGCTAACTTCAATTTAAATTATATCTACCCCTGCAGGACTACAACCCTCAAACACCAATTAAATTTTGACATTACAATTTACATGTTCAATAATACCTGTTAGATATTGAATTTATGTTTATATTTTGCTCCTGTATGTCTTTTGGTTGAAATAGTCATTGAGAAAAAAAAGAGGATGCGAGGAGAGGAAATGGAACTTCTATTTTCAACCACTTCAAAATAAGAACATGAAGATAAACTTCTATTTGAAGAATTATTAACAGATTATAACTAAAACTTTAACAGAGATGTCAAGTGTTACTCATCAGAAAGCCTAACAAATCAACAAAGTAATTTGGGGCTTTAGATTTTATCTGAAAAAATTAACCCAGGTGAAGCTAAGCTTGCAAAAATGCTAAACAATCACATTAACAGATTAGTGGAAATGTGCCCACCATTACAATTTTTCTCTAAACCTTCTACTTATTACACTGATTATTTTAACTAAACTCTCACTTTGCAGTCCGTTGGACAGCAGCCATTTTGACTCATCAGGGAACCTGAGCCCCGTCAGTTCCCAGCTGAGCTCTGAACTCGAGGACCGCCACCCTCCAGAGTCCTGCCCCCCCAGCAGCGCCCGTACGCCTCTGTGCAGTGAGGCCTCCAAATCGTTTGAGGATGAAGAGCTGGAGAAGGAAGTGAACGGACTTCCAGAATCTGGTGTGAACAAAGACCGGAAGGATTCTTCAGTTGTCTCCCCAAAGCAGAGTTTGGCGAAACACGATGACACAAATCTAACACAAACTTGGTTTGTAATTAAATTTTTTTAATATTATTGTGTTTGTTGTTAAAATTGCAGGATTATGCAACATTTATGTTGATAGTTTCTCATGAAACTGGTAAACAACTGGTGTATTCTTGTTTCCCAGTCTCTTTGACGACGGCCCACCGCCTTGCTCTCCAGCTAAAGTTCGCTGGCTGAAGGCTTACAACAAAGTGAGGTTACAACTCCATGAGGTAGGAAGCACTGGTTCCCTCTCCTGGTTCATCTCTTTCTCCTACACACTTAGTACCAAGACAAAATATCTTCAGAGTAGATCCAGAGATCGACTCTGGATCTTTCACATAAGCCTAATTATGATAGCATCACTCTGCACACACTGACATGCTGGTTCTCTGTGTTTGTATGATGCTTTGCCTCTCTTTCCCTGTGTGTTGGTTGAATTTCTGGCCATGCCTAAAGATTTTGCAACAATTATGTTTTCCATTAAGGATTTTAGTAGTCATCAACATCGGAAATTAGGTAGAGACATTTCTTTTATCCGTAATGAATCTAAATTACACTTACAGGCTCAAATATATACATACATTAGCCTTAGCCATTAACAAGCTTCTAGCCAGAGCTGGACAATAAATCAATAACAATATATGTCGTGATTGGCATGTGATCAGTATTGATAGATAATACATCTGAAAGAATATTTACCAAACACCACACAGCATTCTGGGGGATGTAGGCAGAGGAATATGGCTTTAGCTGCTCACAGCTAGCTAAAGAGAGTTGGTGGACTCAACTCTCTCACTCACTCTTTGGTTACTTAGCAACTCCCTCACTCTTTGGTTACCTAGCAACAAATTGTTGAGTATATTTAGCAGAAACTGTAAGATTTTGCCACCATGCCTCATTACTGCTTAAAAATAAAAGAAACAGCAGCGTGGACTTAAAACTGTGGCTAAAACAGAAAAGGTGTTTTAGATATTTGAAACAAAAAGGTAATGAATAATTATTGATACAGACTGATAAGGAATGCTTATATCATAACACATTTTCCAGCTATATTGTCTGGCTAGGGTTAATGGGTTAATGGCATAGTTCTGGCTGGATAATTGGTGGAATCCATTTAAATTATTTGGTCTCTTGTTTTAAACACAGGCTGCAAATTATTAACAGGGTTTAGGTCACTTCGCCGCTAGTACATGAGGTTGATTGACAGCGCTGAGACTCGCCTCCTGGCTCTGGTTGGTTGTTTTTGGTTGGGAATCGTCCATTTGGAGGAGGTGCAGGAGATCGATCTTTTCACTGATTATTTGTCTCATATTGTCACAACATAGTGACAGTTTTAACAAATATGTAAAAAACATGTTTGTTTTTTAATTTACATATTGCGACTTTAAGGGTGTAGAAGCCATATATAGTGTGTGGAGAAAAAAGCCACTACTATGCTTGAATGTAATACAGGAGAATTTTATTTATAGTTTTTTCTGACTTAAATTTAACTTGAGACGGCATTAAAAAAGGTCTTAAAAAGTTTTAAATTTGACTCACTGGAACTTTTATGATTTATTTTTCTTCCTGCCTTCCCTTTGACATTTTTAAAGTCTAATCATTTTCTGAAAATGTTGGTGAAACTTATCAAAGTCCCTGTTCAGTTATCAGTTTTCAGAGTTACGTTAAATTCCTGACTTTGCCCAACTTTTGTCATCATTAATTTAGCTTCCCTCGTTTTCTTCAGCGAACATCCCTGCCTCTGTCTCAGATGCTCAGCAGAAAGAGATGGCTCCCTGCTTTGCTCCTGGCCAGCAGTTATCACATTAAAGACAAAAATAGTGCCTGTGTTTCTGCAGAAAACAATGTAGCATGGCAACAATATTACATTTCTATGGAAACACAACCTTAAACAAGTGTAAGGTTAGGCTGTGATCGCTGCAGATGGTGGAAACCACAGTGGGAATTCTCCATGTTCAGACATTTTCATTAATTTATTACAGATTTTCAAAGAAGGGATGATATTTTAGTTAAAACTTATAATTTTATTTGGATGGATGGATGGATGGATGGATGGATGGATGGATGGATGGATGGATGTATGCCTTAATAATTGGATGGATGGATGGAAGAATGGATGGATTGAAGGATGGAGGGATGGATGGATAGACCTTCTTGGATGGATGGATGGATGGATGGATAATCCATTTTCTAAAGCAGAACTTTTATCTTTTATCTGTATTAAATCCTGGGGACCGCCAGAGCTTCAGTTTCTGTGTGAAAACAACATCTTACCCCAGTTCAACCAGGAAACGATCATTTTGATTCCTCTCTCAAAGAGAGGCCCTCATTCCAACACTCTGAGCTCCTCGTCCTGCAAAAGCAGCGTCACTGTGTACGACGGCGCAGCTTTTAAGAATAATCTTCATGCTCTGAAAGCAAAGCCAGGAGCTGCATCCTTCTTCATCTTTTGTCAGTTTCACTAAGTGGTCTGTCTGGCAGATTTCCAGAGGAGAGAGAACTGAAGCCGGGAGAGAGGAGCAGGAGGGCGGTTCATTTGCAACTAAAATCCTCTGCAATTATCTGCAGTGATGTAAAATCAAGACGGCAACATTTTCAAAACAAATAAAAGCGTTGGGAGACAGTTTAAAATTCTGATTTGACTCCAAGATGATGCAGCAAATTCTTATAATTGTAATTCTATGATACCCTTTTAATTTAAGTTTATTATGGAGTGAAACACCTTTTTCTCCCTATAAAAATAATTAGCTCCTCTAAATATAAATAGTTTTATTCACACTACATCTGCACTTCGCAGCTCTTCAGTCGGGAACTGAAGCAGTGTGAGGAAGCAAATACGTTTGAAAACAACTTTATTCCCTTATTATGCGGATGGTTTATTAACCAGCTGATGAATATTCTGGGATGGCTGTTTGAGCGACTCGACAGGATTAGCTTAGTGGTGGGGAAATGACTACAGTCACTCAGACGTGACATGAATTTCAAATCATCAGTAATAAGTTCGGGTGAATTTTTCTTCTATTGTGAAAAAATATTGATGGGATGGAATAGCTTTTTTTTAGTTTTTTCTTGTCTGATTGACAGTTTTTACTCCACGCAGTTGTTTTTTATTTTCAGCAATAGGAAGACACAGTGGCGAAACCTGAAACTGCTGCTGCGCTAGTTACTCAACATGTTGCTTGCTAGGCAACCATAGAATGAGTGAGTTGCTAGGTAACCGAAGAATGAGTGAGGTATTTAGTTGCCTTTTCTAATCTTCATGCTAGCATCATTTATGTTTTTATTACGTTATTTATTTTGCTCTTTTTGCACAGGGTCATGGAGGTTTGGATTTCTTTTCCCCCTTAATAATTAACATTTTAATTTAATTAAGGTTAATTAAAATTTTGTTAATTTTGTTTTTACTTGTGTTGTCTTTAACTAGTATTTAAAATTGTTAGATGTTCTGAAACATTTAAAGTAACTAAACCTTATTTTTGCGGAGGGTGATTGACAGCGCTAAGACCCTCCTCCTGGTTCTGATTGGTTGTTACTAGTTAGCACTGGGAGATATCTGACTGATATCATTCAGTCACATATTCATAAATACAGCATATTCAGTTTCAGAAAACATGTAAGAAAAATATATTTTTTTAATTAAAGTTACATACTGCAGCTTTAACAATGTTTTTACCAGAAGTAGCTGGTATGAGTTCAGTAGATACACAGTTCCACCAGATGCTTGCTAATTGGTGCTGGCTAGTCTGAAGGAGCAAATTGGGGGAGCAAAGCAACACTCCAGGTACGCTTTTGATGAGGGAACCAAACTAAAACAGTCAATTTTACATTACACTGCCCCTTTAAAGAATTAAACACTAAACATAACTGACAGGATAAGGGGCTCAAAACGAATTAGCTTTGAGGGATTTTCAAGCTAGCCTTAATTGTATTGATCTCCATTCAGGTTATAAAGCAGAAAGAAAAAAAAACAGAAACAATCATGATAACAGCAGCAGAACAGAGAGCGGGAGACCGAGGGGAGGATGAGTTCTTCTGGTGATGACGAATGATGCTCAGCATACTAACAATGCCGCTCCGTGAGCGACCCGCCGCTCTGACTTTGGCTGAAAGTCACCGTGGAAATCATGCCTGTGGGGGAGCTCGTCTTTATGCCCCGATGTTTGCCTTCCTGCTAAACGTTAGCGAGGGAACTTTGCTTTTATTTTTTAATCTCCTCCTGTTTTATTACTCGCGAGACAGTAATAGTATGAATTTAACTAAAGTGGGATCAGATATTTAATGTTCACTTTAATTCCCCTCAATGGCAGGATGTGCTTCTCTGCGCCGCCTGCCGCTGTGTCTGAGAGCCGTTATTAGCTTCTTTTCTGCTGTTTGCCTTTTCACACAAGTGGTTGTTACAATTTGCAGCTGGTAGATGAAAGGGTTGAGGCAGTTTTATGGCTGCATTGACTGAACTCAGGGTTTTTTTTTGTTTTTTGTTTTGCTCATAAGCTGCGGTTATGATTTGTGTTCCTGATGAGAATCTTTTCACATGATGACGGGGAAAGATTTCCTTCCTGGTTCAGAAATGAACCGTCACAATTAGATTCTCTGCGTGACGTTTTTAATGCTCAGTCTCCATAAAACCTCTAAAGCTGGATGGAAATGAATGAATGAATGCTAGCCTGACTTAATAAGTAAACAAACAAACAAATGAAGAAACCAGTAAATGAATGGACCAATAAATCAGAGATCCATTGAATGAGTGAATGAACCAGTGCATGAATGAAAGAACAAAAGAAAGGAATGTGAGGATGAATGAGTGAGTTATTAAGAGGATGAATGAAATATTGATTTAAAAAGTGAATGGGTAAACATGAACAAACGAATGAATGAATAAATCAATGAACCACTGAATTAGCAAAAGAATGAATGAATACTTCCCTGATTTAATAGACGAACGAGCAAAGAAATGAATGAGTGAATGAACTCATTAATTATTAAGGTAATGAATAAACTTCTTCAGATTAATAAATGAGCAAAGAAATGAATTAACATGTAAAAAATGAGCAAATGAATGAACTAAAAGAAATGTGTGAATGAACTGATAAACTGAGAGGGTGAATGAATGAATGGTTGAATCTTTTTTGATTAAAAAAATGAGTAAAATATTGAATGAATGAACAAAGGAATGAGTGAAAGTGAAAAATAAGGAAATGAATGAACCAATGAACTGAGAGAATGAATGAAAGCTTTCCTGATGAGTGTATGAATGAAACCATGAATGAATGAACAGATGATGAATGAATAAGCAAAGGAATGAATGAAAAAATAAATATTCAGAAGAAAGGAATGAATTCATGAATCAATCAGTGAATGAATGACTGATTAAATGACCAAACAAATGTACAAACTAGTGAATGAATAAATCAATGGATGAATGAATGAATAAAAAGATAACTGAATGTAAAAATTGGATTCTTTCCTTCAAATAAGGAAAATTTGCAGAATCCTTTTTCATTTTTGAACATATAATGATTTATGCTTCCGTTCTTACAAAATGTCTAATTATTTTATGCTTTATTGTTGAGCAGCTAAAATTTTATCATTTTTCAAAGTGCGGCCCGGGGGCCATTTCTGGCACTTGGAGTGGTTTTGTGCGGCCCACAACTGCAAATCAAAAATGATACAAATTTGGTTGTAACTTTGTAACCATAGAAATTATTAAGTACAAAACAAAATATAATCTTGGATAGTTTGTTTTGTTTTTAAAGGAAGTGACTCAAATCTTATGACAGAATAAATTAGTTATATCAAGCCCAAAAGAATTAAATTAAATTTCTTTTAATAAAAATGTGCAACATCATTGCTCAATTTTATTTAGTCTTTCTAGTTTTATTTTTTTTTTTTTTTTCCTTGTCAATTTTGATCCACATGACAAGAAGTTTGGACATCCCTCCAATGGTAGCTAAATGAAATCACAGAAATTGGACGTAATCTGAACAATTTATTCTTTTTCCAACCTTTTATTGCCCAGTTTAAATTCAACACAGTAAAAATATACAGAGTTCTGCTTTTTTGTTTTTTTTTGCAGTCAGTTTCAGAAAAGCAGCTCGTTATTAAACTGTAAACCGATTATCCTGATGATTTCTCTGGGCGAAGTTTCATTCCCAGCATGCGTGTCGTCGTCTGTTTTTGTGCTTTTTATGTCGGCCATATTAGTTTTGTCATATTGATTATGAGTAAAATGAGCTTCAACTTCCAGGCTGAGTCTGAATGCCGAGCATCCAGAGGCCGGAGCGTTGATGCTCCGTTGTGCTAATGGCTTTTTAATGAGGCCTAAGTCACATCTCTGTCCACAGGCCACAAAGGAAGAAACATTTTGACCAAAACAGTAGAAAGCTCCATGCTTTTATGAAATAATAATCTCCAGTGGAGTAAAAAGAAACTGATAAAAAATATAGGCACAAACGATCAACCTCCAATTACAGATGAGACCTTCACTGCAAAAACACAAAATCTTACCAAGTATGTCTGTTTTAGTTTTAGTGCAGATATGTTGGTTCACATGAAAATAATTAAACTAACTTTATAGTAAGAAACAGGAGCTTGTATTAAGTCAGTAATTCCTTAATTTTTGTGAAGAAATGCTCCTTATTTTTGCAGATTATTTCACTTCTAACATTGAAAAAGTTTTGTTACAAGTGAAATAATCTGCCAATGAACCAATACTTTTAAAAAAATCAAAGTTAAGGAATTATTGACTTAAAACAAGCTCCTGTATTTTCCTGAAAGTTACGTATGAGTTAGTTTTGTCTTATTTCAAGTGTAAAAACATATTTGCACTAGAAAATGGTTAGATTTTGTGTTTTTGCACCCTTCGTTGTTCATATTTGTTTTAGTCGAATATAAATTTTCAGATTTTAATTCAATTAAATAAAATATTTCATCCTTTTATGTGATTATTTAATTGTCTGGAATAATTAAATTATTCTTCCTTCAATTAAGTGCCCTTAATTATAGATTTTACACTTTTATTGTGCATTTTATTGTATTTTTAAGGTTTTAATCTCATATTTTTATGGATGGTTATGTATGTCAGCACGAGACTAATTCATAATTTCCTCTGGATTAACAAAATCCCACATAACCTATCCAAATCTTTACCAGTCACCTTTTTTATTGAAGCTACGTCCACTTTTTCTTCTTCTCTGGTGTCCTGTTGCGCTGATTAAACAGTATTTATCTGTGTTTCTTGTAAAAATCGATGCATAATGTGCATTTGCATCCTCAAATCTAGTTACAAGAACATTTCAGCAAGATGTGGGAGCTTGTTTTAAGTCAAAAAGGTTTTAACATGGACGAAATGTTCTGGTTCCACTGGTAGATTTTTTCACCTGTTGTCTTATTTCAAGAGGTAAGATTTTGTTTTTGCTATGCAGTCTTTATTGTTTATATTTGTTGTAGCTTTTATGTTTTAAATGTAAATTTATCATGTTTTTAAGGTTTTTAATCCAGTATTTTTATGGACGGTTATGTATGTCAGCAAGAGATTACCTCATAACTTCCCCTGGATTAACAAAGTCCCACCTAACCTAACCTAATCGTTACAAATCACCTTTTTCTGCTGAAGCTACATCCATTTTTTTCTTCTTCTGTGGTGTCCGGTTGCACTGATAAAGCAGTATTTAACTGTATTTCTGGTAGAAATTGATGCATAATGTGCATGTGTGTCCTCTGCTCTGGCATATGTGTATCAGCTGGAGTGTGAAAAGTGAAAACCGATAAGAACAGAAGGAGGTGAGAGAGAGACGGTGAGCGAGAGGGAGGAGAGGTAGCGCTGGAGATGTTGCGCTTCTGTCAGCTGTGCAACAAGCTGCGATCAGCGGAGCTAATGGGAGGAGGAGGAGGGAAAAAAGAGTAAAAATCATTAAGCAGATAGAGGAGGATGAGAGAAGGAGGGAGCGACAGTGAAACGGCAAGAGAGAAAAGAGGAGGAGGAGACGTCGTGGTTTGAGCTGGGTGGAAGAGACGCTGAGAGCCGCGAACCAGAAACAGGAGCGTTCAGGATGTGCAGGGAAAGTCACGCCCGTCAACATCCCAGACCTGGAAAACCCGGCAACTTTTCTTCTTTTTCTACATCAACACTTGATGCACAAAAGTCTCTGAATTCATTATGACTCTAAACGGATTATGGATCATCTCGAAGGCTTTTTTCCCCAACATTTTTTAAGTAGAAGTGCCGTCGGTCTGTCAGCGTTGATGTGGGATTTTAGTGTTTTTCTGGAAGCTTGGATTGCTGTGTGAAAGTTTGACTGATTTCAGGTAGGTGTTCTCTCAGAAAATGCATGAAAGAGACTAAAAATAAAGAGCTTCAAGCTTCTTTTGAGCTGGTTTAGACGTCAAATAAATTAACATTTTGCAACCAATACTCAATTAGAAAAGTCTGTATCTATTTTGTGTGATCAAAACAAAACATTTCCTGTCTTTGCCATCTCACTCTCCAACTAAAAAGTAATTTTTTATGAAGCAGAACTTTTTCCCTGTTCCCTTCCAGCTGCCTCTTTTTTCACTTCCAAACTATTTTTATTTATATTCTGTCCTCTTTCTGCTCCTAATTCCCTCCACCGGCTGCTCTTATTTGGCATTTAGCTTGGAGAAAGAAAAATGGAAACCAAAAATAAAGTCTGTGCAGCCTCTGCAAACTGCTCACTAATCGTGACGCCTCAGTCGCGTAGCAAGTCGAGGTTTGAGAGCTGGAAGCCTCAGATATTCAGGGTCATAAAATATTAATTAGTTCTATTGGCTAAATACTCAACCTGTAAGTTAGGACTTTTGCTGAAGGTAAACTGGAGAAGTGATGCAATGTGAGTCATGTAGAAATATTTAAAAAAACATTTTGGAAGTGAAGCAGCCTTCAAAATGAAAAAAAACACTGCTGTCAGGATAGTGCCTTCCAAAATAAAAGTGAGCTGGATTTTTATTGTAGAAGTGAGGGTCTCCTATAAAAATGTATATGTAATATAGCCAACACTTCATATTTAGTCAAGGATGTTTTACATGGATAACTGCATCAATGCGGAGTGAAATGGAGGCAGTCGGACAAGTTCAGCGCTGCTAAAACAAGCCAAAGTTTGATTAAACCACTCTGGATGTCTTGTCCTATTCACTGTGAAATCAAAATTACGTGGATGAAAATATGGCCTTCCTGCAAGCAAGAAGGTTCAAATCTTTCATAATGTACATGTAGCAAAAAGCTAAAATCAGTTCATCACATGATAAGTTAAAATGAGCTGAATGATTTCCAGTTGCATGATTTATCGTTTTTCTCTTCCTGCCTAAAAACTGGTTGACAAAAGTCTTCAGTCTGGTTCTTTGGTCCCAACTGGCCCTTTTTCTGAAGGACAGTTTTGTTTACAGACTTCATAAGTGATTTTATTAGCCGTTTTATTTATTTTGGATATTTAAAATGTCTTCCAGTTCCAGGGTTAAATGTTTATTAGAATTAAAAAAATTTTGATCTTTGAGAATCCTTCAGTAAACTTTGTTGCTGTGACAGGCCTGTGTGCGTTTTCTCTACGACTTTTAGGTTAATTGGTCTCTTTAGTGTGTGAATGAATGTCTACGTTGCCAAATCACGGACTGGTGACTCGTCTAGGTTCTTTCTCTCCTCTTGCCCAATCTGATAGGCACCAGTGCCCTTTGACCCTGCAAAGATAAGCGACTGCCAACAATGGATGGATAGTTTTATGATCTTTTCATACTTGGTAGTTTGGTACTTTTCAGTTCAATTTGGGAACAAAACTGCAAATCTTTTTCAGTTTCAGCTGATGTGAATCTCTTTCAAACTTTCAAAGCAAACACTTTGAAACGCCTGTTCCCCTCCTCGCCCATGGGGGCGCTGCACCAAGAACTCCTGAAGGAAACAACATGAACACCTCAGAAGAAGACACTGAGTGCAGCTTCCTTCTTCATAAAATGATAACTAAAGTGGAGTAGTGTCAGACTGAGGAATTTTCTTTTGTCTTTGGTAAAAGAGAATTGCTAGCGCTACAGGAGTTAGCGCGTTTATTTTGGTCATATTTACCCAGAATGCCCTGTTCTGTGGCCTGTTTCCTGGTTTTAAAATGAATGACAGACGGATGGATTGATTATAAAATTTCTAAGCACAACAGGAGTCGTTCTATCAGTTGGTAATTCTAATAAAGTCAAAATAGTTAATTTTTTTAATTATTATTATTTTACCTTTCAGAAAATGCTCTGATTCGTATATTGATCTCCAGGATTTGTCTGTATATTCTCATGTGTTTATTTCTGAACAAGGCCTTTAAAACACACCTGACCTGAACCAATTGCAGCAGTGCTAATTACATCTGGTCCAAACAGAATTACAATGAGCCCCCATGTTTATCCAAATAATCACCTGTAATCAGGTCATAGAAAGCCGTTTATTACCAGTCATGCTCTGGTGTAAAGTCAAATTCAAAAACTCTATAACAACACATTCAGTGTAAGGTTGTTTATCATCACAGTACGGATGCAAAGCTCTTCCCGGATGAATTTATCAAATCATGTTTTGTCCAGAGTTATTAAAAGTCCACTGGTAATTTAATTAGTTATATTAAAAAAGATTTGGTTACTTGTGTGTCCAGAGAATAGGAAATTAAAGACCAAGAGTCATCACAGTTTAGGATGTAGAGGTTTTATCAGGGATTAATGGATTTGGTTTTGGAAACTATTTAACAGTTGTGTCTGGTAAACACAGAATCAACACTATTTATAAAAACGAGACTACTAATGGTCACTTTGCTCATTTACAAAGTATAAAAGCAATTAAAAAGTGAGTTAGACGCAGCAGATTAACTGCTTGTTTAGATGATAACTCAAATCATTTCAGTCTAAGAAAATACTCTCGACCTCTTCACATTTAGACCGGCGTACAATGAAGACAATCTCCAGCTCGTCCGCCATTGTTGACATCGCTAATTGTCTGCAGACGTGCGTGAAAAGGAGGCTGATACTGCAAAAGGCCACAACGATTTCCATGCCATCAATCAAACAATGTGTGCATGAACTATGGTGGGGTGAAAGTCTAAGCTACGCAGGCATTCACTCAGTGGACACACTGACATTTATATGTGCCACATATAGGACACACTCATTTAAAATTCCAGTTTCCACCTGATGCGGACTCACTAGTGACAAAATGTCAAGATATTTCTGGACAAAGTGAAATCTGTGTTGGAGCACTATTTAGTTTTAGTTTAAGCTACATTTTTCATAAATCTCAGATACAAAGTATATATACTTGAAGATATAGGTGTGAGACTTTTAATTTGAAGTAAGCAGGAAGTAGTTCTTTAGTTATTGTTCAGACTCCTGGAAAAGACGACCGGTTAAATAAACGAGTTGCAGGTTTTGGTGACTGGATTTTCTCCTCATGAAGCAGAAAAAAAAGTGAATTGGTAATGGGGTGAATTGAACCAGTAACAGCCAAAACAAAGTTTTTTTAAATCTAGTTTCTAGTGTAAATATCGGAGTAAACTTGAAATTAGACTAAACTAACTTACAAGTGACTCTTTAGCAAGACATAGGAGCTTGTTTTAGGTGAATATTTCTTTAATATTGATGAAAAAGTCCTGGTTCCACTGGCTGTTTTATTTCTTCACTGGATTATTATAAGTGAAATATTCAGATAATTTCACTTGTAAGAAGAACGTTTTCATAAATATTAAAGGATTATTTACTTAAAACAAGCTCTTATATCTTGCTGTAAAGTTACTTATGAATTACTTTTGTCGTATTTCAAGAGAAACTAGATAAAAAAAAACTTTATAAGATTTTGTTTTTGCAGGAGAACCTAATGTGTTTTAGTTTTGTTTTTTTTAGGGTGTTTTCACACCTGATAGTTCTTTAGACTCAGTTCGATTTGGGACTAAATTTGTTACATTTTCAGTTGTGGTTTGTTTTCCCCGTGTCAAACAAACCAAACTAATAGAAAAACCAGTTCCCCTCCTCGCCTGTGGGGGCGTTGCATCAAAAACCACTAAAGAAAACGACATGAAAACTTCTGAGGAAGACACAAAACGTAAACAAAAATGAAGTAATGCCAGATTTTAGCCGGTGTAGGATTTTTGTTGTCTTTGGTAAAAAAAAAAAAAAAAAAAAAACCTGCCATTTCTCCTGCTAGCGCAAATTAGCATGTTTGTTATGATTGCATTTACTCATAATGCCCTGCACTGTAGTCCACTTACTGCTTTTGGAGTGGTTTCTGGTCCATTTGGCGTTCACATATGCATTCAAATCGCACCCTTGTTCACTTCAACCAAACGGAGATCGAGGTTTTAGGCGGACCAGAGTTCACTTCTTTGTTGGTCCACATCAGAGTTCAGTTATGCATTCACACCTCCATAAACAAACTGGACTTTCTAGGCCAACAAATCACAAATACATGAATGCAGTCAAACTTATAAATAATGGCCTAATAAGAGCAGAAGTACAAGTCTGGAGAAAATATGTCTGGTTTAGTCCAAGCCTGACAGGTGGTTAATGGACTGAATGCCTTGAAGCAGGTATATGAAGGAATCGGAGGGAACAGTGGCCACTGTGCGCCTTGTTACCGCAACGTTAAATGAGTTGAGGGATGGAGGGAGACTAATGTGTCCTGCAGGGACCATTGTCCAAATGATATGGTGGTTCAGAACTGAAAAACTTCTCCAAATGTGACAAAAACAAAATAAATTGGCTGTAACTTGGTAAACACTAACTCATTTTGAATAGTTTGAACACTAGTTGGTACATGTTTAGACTCCAGTTCTAGTCTGGTTTGAGGAACCATGTAATGCCATTATTATACTCCCATGATATGACCGTCGGTCTCGTCAAGTTTCCACCACTTTTGGTTTATCACCAGAATCTGAAAGCCACTTGAGAAACTGCTGATCCAACACCAGCAGCCGGTTCTTCCACCTCCTTTGTGTCATGACTTTTAGCTATTCCTGCAGTAGTTTGGTGTGAGGATACTTTAGAAAGTACATTTGTCTACTCATTTTCTATGCATCCTTAAAAAGTCTTAAATTCATCTTTAAAATGTAAGCCTGGGCCTTAAATTTTGCAGTTGGAGGACTATTTAATGTCTTATATTCCACATAGTTTTTTTCTCTTTTCTTTTCTGTCATGCAAAAGTTTGAATCCCTTGCTGACATCTTCATTACTTTCTGTGACTCGAGAGGGCTCAATCTACTGCTAGCTAGCTGCTAATATACCCTGGCTAGCTTTCTTGCATCTAACATTGTTAAATGCAATTTTAGCACTGGTTAATTATATATTTATCAGGTATGTATGCATATATATTTCAGTCGCGATACACTACATACATTTAATTCATAATGGTCTTAAGAAGGTCTTAAAAAGTAAATTCAGCCTATAATGTTGTGACATATGCTCAACATTTACTCATCTTAGCATGTGCTTAGATTAGCATCTGCTAATTTTCTGCTGTAAAGCAGAGGAGAAAATCACATCTCCTCGTCTGGATGAGTAGTTATCACTTTACACTGACTGTACCAAAACAGTTCAACACAAATACATGCATTTTAGATTAATTATGGAATAAATAAGAAGATGTTGACCAAAGAAGACAAGCTGGAAACTTGGCTTGCTGCAGCAGCAAACTTTTGGACACAATAAAGAAGAAACATGTCAGAATGAATAATGTATGTATAAAATGCAATAAGTTACCAGACGGATTACATCTGAAATACTCAACGATTGTATGTTGGAAACTCTCATTGTTGGAGAATCCAAAGCCCTGAGATGCTAAGTCATGGTGTTGACTGTCCTTCTGCTTCAAACATGAAGCGAAAATGACAAAGATTATTGCAAATTGCACAACAATCACAACAAGGAGTCGGCCCATTTTTCTTGTCTTCCATATGCCTGGAGAATAATTTTAAAATCTGAGAGTTTTCCATAATGTTCAATAAATTACAGCGATTAAGAAATCTCAAACAAAAAGACAAGCAGTATCAAGAGATTGAGCAGCTGCTTCAGCCAGAGATCTAGAGCCGTTTATCAGTCGCCTGAAAGGAGGAAACTTTCCATTTAAACCCGAGTTTTTTTTCGTCTTTTCTTTTCTGAATTGGCCGAAACAGCAAGCAGCATCGTTGTTTGGCATCTCTTAAATGGCTGAGCGAAACCTAAATCAATTAGCCTCAGGAGGCCGCCCATTGTCATTCGCATCGGGTTACCGATGGCAGCCGGCCAGCGGCGGTTCATGCAAGAGCCGCTCATTTAAGGAAACAAGGAGGGAGAGTCGGGCTGGGATGAAGGAGAAGGCACAGAACCGGCTCATTCGATTTGCTCGGGAAAGTGATTACACTTTCCACTTCCCAACATTCCCCCCGCTCGCTCCGGCACGGCGGCTGCTGATCGCCAACGTTTCCCTCACTGCAGGTTTATGCAGTGGTGGACAGTAAGACAGCTTAATACTGACTGTTTACTGCAGTATTAAACTTCAGTTGTTGTTTTTTTAATTTGCTGAGAACTTGAGTAATTTTACTATGAAGTATTTTTACTCTCATGTAAATAAAATTTCTGGATTTTCTTCCCAATGAGTGAAAAACATGTTTTAAAACGTCACCAGACACAGACACACCTGCAGGTTTTGTTAAAGTTTCATCAGTTTTATATTGAAACAAACTGATTTGGGAAAATGTTTGCTTTGTCTGATTTTACTTTATAATGCTGTTCATGTGGATAATTTTCATTTTGATCTTTGAAATACCAAAATTTCCACTTAACCTTATATTTTGGTTAAGGTTTTGACCAATTTCTCAGTACTTGAGTAAACTTTTTACCAAATACTTTTTTATTTGAGTCATTTCTTCTGTTACTTGAGTACAATGTTTGGGTACATGACCCACCTCTGAGAAAGTAAAAATACTATTCAGAAGTACAAGTAATATGTTCAAACATGAGAACATTGCTGTAATTTTCTGACATTAACGTTCAGAACAACTCCGTTACAAAAACTCCACACCATCTGTGAAAACTTCAGCATAAAAAAAACTATATAAAATAACATTTTCATTATTTTTAGTTTCTCCAAACTTCTCGATGCCGAGTTTGAATGAAAGCAGCAGCTTATCTAGAAACACGTAACGACAACGGCGTAATTGCAGCGTACAGCACTGAAGTAAATGTACTCTGTTCCTGCTCATCCCAAAGAAAAGTTGTTACTTCCACTTCACACCCAAATGGTGCAGTTAGGTGTGATATTTATAGAAATATTACGCTCTTCTTGTGCTTATGAGCAGTTTGTGTTTGAAAAATGACTGAACGGAGGTGGAGTGGTGATGGTAAATCAATTACAGTGGTGTGCTGGAGAATTAGGCTAATGAAGGTGACAGCAATCCCAGCGCCCCACTCAGCCATGACTCAATCCACTCGCTGTTTTACTGCAGCCACTCTTCAGTGATAATGCTGCTCTTCAGGATAACTTAAGGTTGTGCTCCGTTCACAGACAAGATCCCGTTAAAGTGGTGCTTCGAACATCTGCCTGCATTAACTTTGTACTTGACGACTCATGACTTTGTTTTTAAAATGAACACTTTTGAATTTATGTTGCTGAACAGAAGGGTGAGGCCCTAGAATGGATTTCTCATTCAGACGTTATATGAAACATAAACTTGGCAGGAAGCTCGTTTGAACTGATGTGATGTGCATGACGCCACATTAGACTGAATTCAGTGTCACTTTCACTTATGAAATGTATGTTAATCAGTAGCTCCAGTTTTCTGTGGCAGTTCATACAAAATCAATCCTCGCATTTTTTCATGAAACATTGGGTTTAAGTGATGCCAACTCCCACCTACAGGTGGCGGTATTTCTTATTTCAAGGCAAGTTTTTATAGTACATTTCAGCAACAAGGCATTTTAACAGCCATAAAAACAACAGAGTAACCAAATATGAGCCAAGCAATAAACATTACATTTTGTCAAATGTCATAATCAAATATATGTCAAATATATTGATTATTGTTCCAATTCTTATAAATTAAAATAAGTGAGGTTTTAGCCTTGATTTAAACTAACTCAGTGTTTCGGTTGTTTTGCAGTTTTCTGGACGTTTGTTCCAGATTTGTGCTGTACAGAAACTGAATGTTGCTTCTCCATGTTTGGTTCTGGTTCTGGACATGCAGAACCAAATGCTTCTATCCAAGCTGAACGGTTCTGTTTTTGTTAGCCTAGCTCACCTTCGACTGTTCACGTTTTTCTCTCTTTGTGTTTTAACTGTTGATGGTAAAAATGGCCAAGCGGAGCAACAACCACCGTTAGCTTTTGCTGGTAAAGAGAGAAAATAGTCTTTGGATCTCTTTTGTCTTCTTCTCTTTACTCAGTAAAATTACCACCCGTCATTGTTATCCGTTTTGCTTCAGTGTCGAACAGCTGTTGCTGGGCTTTGTTTCTGGGCTCTTTCTTTCTTTTCCTCTCCTCCAGCTGCCTGCTATTCTTCTAGCTGTCATTCTTTTCTTCTGAATTTAACCTTCCCCTAACGGTAGTATTTACTTTTTATCAGGCACTCCTTGTCACTAACATAATTTCATGCTTGTTGCACAAAAAGCAAATATGCACTTTCTGATTTTTGATACTCATAGATGCCGTATTTAACTGGTATTTAGCAGAAGCCTGCAGATTTTTATAGCTGCTGCAACTACATTTGTTTTCTATGCCACTAAATGCAACTCCTGTTGAAGTTCTGAATGGTTTTACTTAAATTATGCATTTGACAAGATAAACCTAGACATGGATCTAAGTTTTGGACTTTGTGATTAACTGATTTTTAAGCTGCTGTTTTGCATGTTTGTACATTTTAATATTCAATCCAGGTTTCTACAAGTTTAGCAAAATGAAAAACATCTTCACTGAGCAATAGTTTTATTATTGTTGGAGTTTTTAAATGGATCCACTGGTGTAATGCAGACACACGGTGCAGTTTGTCATCTGCTTTAGGTTCCTTATGATTCACAGTCTGGATGCAACCAGAATTTGTCTGCCTGGTTACAGGAGTGCATTTAAAACGCGGATCAATAAACGTACAGCCTTTTGAAAAGGAAACCTGCTGCAGAGCTTTTACAAGGCTTGGACCAGGCAGAGAGAAAGCCATTATGAAAAAAGGCTTTGACGAAATTGTTGAGCTCAATCTGATTCCTGGAAGGACAATTCCTTAGGCAGCTTTATGAATTCATCATTCATCTGGAGTTACAAAAACGCTGCTTTGTTTAGCATATTTAAGGTCAAAGCAGAGTCAGTATGTGGGAATTAGGATTGTTGCAACAAGTAATAATCAATTAATCACATGATTGAATTAAAACAAGCTCAATTTTTTTTGTTGCCTCTCTTCCAAACAAAACTGCAGCTTTTTTCTCTAGTAGCCTTTTTTAAGGATAATTTCAAAATGTCTTCCAGTTCCAGTGTGAAGTGTTCATTAGCTTTTAAAGATGAGAATGTTTTCCTCCATTTCATGCCATTATTACCATTATATTACTCAAAAATTGTCTCAAAACAACAATATAACTGTTGTTTAGCTTCTGAGACAGTTTATCATCAAAATTTGTTATCATGACAGGCCTATGAGAAATAATAAATACATTTAAAGTTAGAGAAGTTTGTAG
>NW_015112859.1:334880-397641 GCF_001443285.1 Poecilia latipinna | reverse complement strand
GTCAGGGTTTCCTTCCACAGGTTTCTCACAGTAGTTTGCTGGAGTTCTGGTCCGTTTTTCCTGGCAGAACTGGTGGAACTGGAGTGTATTTTGCAGCCCACCACCCTCGGACATGCCTCTCAGATTGGGGCTTTGTGATGGCCAAAATGTTGATGTTGTTGTCCTTTATACTCTTTGTGGTTCAAACAGTTTAAAGACTATTATACCCAAACTGACCAAATGTTTGAACTGCTGAATTTCTGTTATAAAAACGTTGCTAAAAAATGTTCTGTTTCCTGACATTTATCAAATATAAACAATGTTGGTAATTCAAACTAACCTAAAACAAAACAATTTGGTCTGACATAACTTTAAAAGTCTTTTTATCCAGTTTATATAAATATCTGGTTTCAGCTGTAGCTAGTGCCTCAAAAAGTGGTTTGTCTTTTCATAATCTGAAATATTTCTCCATTTTTAATCTCAGTTTAAATTCCAAGAAGTCGTCTTTGTTTCTTCCAGATGCTTTAAGTTGCTGCCATGTGACTCACTGTTTCCAGTGACTGCATGATCAGAAATGCTGTTAGTGGATGAGAAACAACTTGTAGTCAGACCTGAATAAAGGTCTGCAAAGCTTTTATCCATTAGCTGAAAACCAAATATTGAGGCGGACTGCAGCAGAATCTGTAAGAACGACCTTCACTCTGTGAACTCAGTTTATTAATAATAACTGCCTTTTACTCATAATGGGATTGTCGAACCAAAAACAACAAACACATCACGTCTACCAAGGATTGTTGGCAGATTTGTGATTTTTCTAAAAGCTTGACCTGCAGTTTTAATCAAACATTTTCTCTGTCCTTCAGTGTCTTCCAGGCTTGCAGCCAAACAAGCTTTCATTAAGCTTCTCACTTAATTCTTCCAACCCACTTCAACTTTTATACCTTTATTTAAATCTTAAATCGCCAAGAATTTATTGCTGCACGGATCAAATCATAAACTATGAAGCTTCCCGGTCATGGGAAAGTTATAACACTTCCACTTGTGAAAAGGAAAGATGTTCTGAAATCAGAAGATTTAAAACATGAGGCGATAATTTAGTTTTCCTTTTCTAGTGCAACAGGGTTTTATTAATAGGCGGGTTACGAGAACGGGGAGTAATCGACCTGATCCACTGTAATTTGGGAAGTGCTCATTCCAGCAAGTTAAAGATGCTTATTTGGAAAACGGCCAAACAAGCCGACATCCCACTCCTCCCTCCCTGCTTTTATTCTGCAGCATGAATGCATAGGAGCTGCGTTGCTCTGTTCTCAACAAGACGGAGGAGCAAATCTCCGAGATGAGCCTTGGCACCAGAGCAGACACTTGGAACATCTCCCCCAGTATAAGCACCTCCATTTGGGTCCAGTCCAACTTGAAATTATTTTGGGATTGTTGCCAAGAAGAAGATGTAAATAAAAAGGAAAAATGCACTGAGCTGAATAATATGAAGGACATATGCTTTCTAATTGTATTAGCGATGCTAATTCAATGTCGATTCGTTGTTTATTAGATTAAAATTTGTTCCAATCGATCAGAGGCGGGCAGAGAACCCAGGAGCTTTACTCAAGTAACAATATCACTACTTTATCATTTTTACTCAAGTTAAAGTGAAAAGTTAAAAAAAAGTGTTAAAGAAATTAGTCGGGTAAGAGTAAAAAAGCATTTGGAAAAAAGTCTGCTCATTAAATTATCGATCATTTAATATTTATAAATTACATCTTCAGACAAACGAAAATGTGAAGTAAAGTGGAAATTCTGGTATTTTAAGAACCAAAATGAAAATAATTCATATCAGTAACAAAAAAACAACAAAAGAAATTTTTCCAAATTAGTTTCTTTCAATAAAAAACTTATAAACTTTACCAAAAACTGCAGCTGTGTGTGTCTGGTGAAGTCCTGGTTAAAACATTTTTGTTTTTCATTCAGTGGGAAGAAAATCCAGAAATTTTACTCAAGTAAGAGAAGAAATACTTCATAATAAAATTACTGAAGCCAAAAAACAGCGTAGTAAAAATACTTCTAAGATTTATTTTCTTCAAAAAAGTTACTCAGGTAAATGTAACTAGTTATTACCCAACTGTGCAGTCGACTAACTAGAAACGTCTGGTTTAGACTTTCTTTTATTGCTAAGATTCAAAAGTCAAAAATTTCAAAAACTTGGAAAATTTCTAAAAGTACAAAATTTTCGACTGTTCAAATTCAGAAATCTCAGAATTTTGATTTTTTTTTTCTTTTTTTCAAAATTAAAAAAAAATTTCTAGCAAATTTCTAACCTTTCAAGCTCAGAGATGTACTTTTTTTATTTTTATTTAGTTTTCTGGCGTCCTAATACGCCTTCGTAGGTTCCTGTTTATGTTTTATAAATATGTCTAAGTTTAATAATGCAAGAAAACCAAAACTTTCAGTTTATTCAGTCACTATTTAATATGGCTCACACAAAATAATGTCAAAATTTTATGATTTTTTATTTTATTCGACACAATATGAAAAATGTATCCATTTATGTTATGAAAAGGCGGTCGGCCATCTTGAAACAAGAGGCTTTGCAGAAAATGTTCACTTATCAACTTTAGATGACCTCATAATCGATAACTTGCATCCCTAACTTGTAGGTTTTCCTATATTAATGGGGTCGGAGGGTTTCTGGTGTGGATAAAGGCCTTGGCACCTGGGCAGAGCGTCGGCCCGTTCTCCCTGGAGCTCACTAATCAGCCGGGCTTAGATGGCGATGATGCAGCTTCCTAACCTGCCATCAACCAGCTGCTCCCCACCAGACGCAGCAGGGGATAAAAATGGGAAAAAGTCACTGATTCTGACACAAAATGATTGTTGAGCCTATTTTCAGAAAGAGAAAGGATCGTTTACCCTTTGATTATCCAAATTGAAAGAGTTCAGGACATAATTTAAAATTTATTCAGGCTAATTTCTGGTTTTTGAGGCAGCACTGGATACAGTTCAATCTACTGTGACCAACAGGAGCGGCTAACAGTAATCAGGAACAAGATGTTCCACCACACAAAGCTTCATTTTGAAGCCTTGGTCATTATTTTTAATTACACCTGCTTGATTTTTTTAAGTCTTATTGGTCTAATGAAGAGCTCTTAGCTCTGTTGAGCCCACCAGGCTGAGCTGCAGTTTCCATGGTGAAGAGGCGGATAGTTGGAGTAGACTCTACAAGTGCTTTTGTTACGGCCGTTTAAGCTGGGAAATATTATAACAGCTAATCTCACTCTAACATAGTTGTTTTATTCTCCCTTTCAGAATAAACTGTTCTGGTTATTAGAGCCTCTGTTTGTGTCTAAACACCCGTTCTTTAGACGGTTTATTACGTTTCCTTATTCCTCGTAGTAATAAGTGAATGCCAGTATTAACCTCTAGTTGCCACCGATCACTGCTTTGATTGGTCAGTACGGATTAAAACACTTATAAACCCATCTCATTTATTTAACATTAACTCCATCAACGTTAAAAAGTAAATAAAATGCCGATTGAAAAGGTTGTTTAATGTCTGAAAACCTTTTATCTGTTAATATCGTCTCATGACCACGATGGCGTTTTTGTGCCATTATAGAGAGAAAAAAGTTAACTCTTGACCCAAAAACTTAAAAATTTGAGAGTAATCTCAAACATTTTTGAATTTGAAAAATTGAAAATTGCTAGAAAAAAATCGAATTATTTAATAAAAACCTCAAAAGTTTAAATTTCAATTTCTCTATTTTTAGATAAAAGTGGAATTTAAACCTGTAGTTTGGTTTTCGGGTACAAAGTTCATCAGAAAAAATAAACATACAACCGAGAAGACGATGGCATTTTACAGCTGATACATAAAAGTTGAGCTGTAATTTGGGACCTGTTGTGTGAGAGATTTCTCATTTTCATGCCTTCTGGGTTTGAAATGGTTGGAATTACCGACCCATTTGTTTGTGATTCATTGCTCACAGAACTCGGAGTAAATGTGTTTCATGGAGCTGAGCGTCTTTCAAAGTTGATTTAAAGTTGTTTAGATCAATAAATCACTCCGGTCCGTCCACTGAGCTGCTCTATTCTTGTTTTTCTAGCTCCATTTTATGAATCATTTCCTAAATATTAAAGATATTTTTCCATACTTTTGCGTTTCTGTAGAGTTTTAGAGACTTGAAGTGGTCAGTTTATCAGAGAATGTCTGATTTAACTGAGTTTGCTCTTGAAGGTGGAGGCTGGATCATACTGGCCATGGATAAATTTCAGACTTCGATGCTTGTCTGATACATTTGGATCGCTAACGCAGTTAGCTTTTCCAAATCAACCTGAAGCTCCAGCAGACGGCTCCCTGCTGTGTGAGAGATCAGGCTCAGAAAACCATCGTTTCTCCATAAATGTTCATTTATTTGGGAACTTTGGAATATGTATAAATCTGTATAAATCTTCACATTGCCTAAATATATTATTTACTTACTGATGTTAGAAGATACTTTTTTTACGCAGTGATATTTAAAATAGTATATTATAAATAGAAGTTTATTTATCCCAGAAGTTAATGCGATAAATGGTTGAGACCAAAACAGCAGACTGAAGACTTTTAAAATCCAGTTTTTGGTAGAAAGAGCGAGAAAAAGAGAAAAACAATAAACCATGCAAATAAAAAAAAAACTTATTTTAATTTATCATGTGATTAATTGATTTATTACAGACCTGGTGATACAAACTCATTGAAGCTTATTGAAATAAATTAAAAATGAATGAGTATTTAAGATTTGATGATCATAAACCTCAAACTCTCTGATAAATCAGTAGTTTCTGTTTTAGTTTTTCTATCAGGTGTTTTAACTTTAAGGTTTGATCGTTTTGGCGTCTGTGACTGAATATCTGCATAAGCCTATGAGGTAGAAATCTGAGGATAAACACGTGGGAATCCAGGTTCTGTCCAGATAACCTGGAGCAGTTTTACATTCTTCAGTTTACAATTCATTGTTCATCCAAGAATGTTTTCAATTTTAATTGAACAGCAATGGGTTCTTTGTTACATCTGAGGATACAGGAACATGCCCGACCAAAACTAATTCCCCTCGAACATAAAGCCTTAAATGTTCATCCAATGAATTTTGCTTTTAGGTTTAATTAATCTTGGCCCATCTGCTCTGTTGTGGTCACTGAGCTCTAAGAGGTCGATTCAACCTGGAGATGGTTTATAGCCCGACCTTTACATGTTGTAATGTTATTTAACGTTAAAGTACAATCCTTAGTGCTTAAATGGAAGGTAACCGGGGATTTCATCGCTCATCCTGAAGGCTTATTCAGTCCTGAACACAAAACTATCAGAGTTACAAATCAAGGATCGTTTTTGTCTTTCCAACCTTTACTTGATTTTCTCTCTGGATGGTTTTACAAACATTTACACTTTGAGACATGAGACCACAACAACTCAGACTATGGTATGTGTTAACAACCCAAGCATTGAAGCAAAAGGAGAGCAGGGCCAGTTACTCATTAAAACCTACATCAATATATTAGGAAGTAGCTTTTTGTTTTTATGGCAAAGATGGGAAATGTGTTGTAAATAAAACACAAAACAAATGGACAAACCCAAGTAAAAGCTGCAAAATATCTGCATTTTTTCAGTACTTTGAATGCTTTTTAAACTTATTAGCTTGACAAATTACATCTTAGTTGGAATTTATTTACTTGATAAATAAATTCCAAGAGCAATTTAAACAAGCAATTTAAACCTCAGGTGTTGTCAAAGTAATAAAGTGACCTGGATAATGTTTTATTCTCTCTCTCTTTTCTCTATAGCTATGGACTGCTGACATTTGGTTTTTAGCTATTTGGAAACATTTTAATATTGAACTATGGTACTGCAAGAACTTTGACTACATCTCCCACCAACAATGTGGGAGACTAGGTGAATATAATTTGCTTTCATGAGAAAATGTTCTCCAGAAATCGCTTCAATGGACAACATGGAGCAGGAGTTTCTCCTAAAGGTGGGGCAAAATCCAAAACTCACCCACCTAAAAAGAGAGCTCCAAATCCCAAAGTAGCACTGGTTATCCGTGGCAAAATTCATCGTCTTTTGCAAGGGTCTGCAGACCACCATGTCCCCGAATCCCACCTCTATTATCCGGGCACTAATCAGGAGGAAGAGGAGGCGGAGGCACCTGACAGTCCAAAAGAGCTCCAAAGCATGTATCCGAAGGTTACCCCGAGGGCTGAAGCCTTCCCCCCAAAAGCTTCAATCATCAAACGACATGCGGTGGTATCAGGGCCTCCATGCGTGGGAGAAGTGGAGCTGAACAGAGAGGGTTGCATTAGAATACCTTGCACTTTACAACATAAAAGCTCCAGATCCCAAGGAAGCCAAAAACGTATATCCTTCGAGAGTGGACTCCGGGAACCTCCAGAGGACATCCAACCAATCCCACTTTACAGTCCAGTCAGCCCAGACATGAACGGGACAAAGTTTGCATCAGGAACACGAGAATTTACTTCCCCTCGCATTCGGCCCAAAAGACCATATTCTGCTGGTGACTGTTTGGACTACAACTTCAACAGAGCTTTACCAAACACACTTCTGGAAGATGATGAAGATAGAGAAGAGACGTCAAGTGCCATCATTGACCATATTCTGAAGGAGCTAAGGGGCATCAACAAGATCCAAGAGGAAATCTCAGACCTCAGGGATTACCTGAGCTCAGTGCGGGGCTCAGTTGAGGAGGTATCCTCATGTGTAGATGCTGTTTTATTGGAAATCGAAGGCATTCGTTCTAGCAACAAAGGCGGTACAAGTACATGGTCAGGAAGCAAAGATGGATCAGCCACACGTAGGCGGCCAGTCAGTGCTTATGGTAGCTTAGGGAGCCCAGTAGCAAAGTCAGATCTGGACTGTGTTCAGCCAGGTTATGAGCACCATAGTATACATGGGGTCCAACTGCCAGCAAGGCCAGAAGGGCCTAAGGTGTCGCAAATTGTTTCAACAGCTGATCATCAGGAACTGGAGGACGCCGACGATACTTCTGATCATAGTTCAGATATACCAGAAGGTGCAACAGCAAGAAATCTTAGCTTAAGCTTGCTTGACCATGGAAACTGCCAAGATTTTCCCAGCACAAGCTCTTTGTCTTCTGGCCATAGTTCAAAGTCTGAGTATGACTTACCAGGGCAGTTATCTAGTCTTGAAAGAAAGGAGCACAGAGCTGGTGATGAGAGAGAATGGGCTAACACTATACCCCCACACAGTAGGGAGTCAAAGTGGCATAAGGATAGCATTTACCTCAGGGATAGGGCTGTAGAGGACAATTCCAGAAAGAGTTCTCACTACTGTGAAGGAGCTGGACACTGGGGTCACTACAGAAGAGCAGGAGGATATGGCTCATCTTTACAGTCATCCACAGGAAGCTCAGATCCTCTCTCTGTTAGCTCTGGAAAGCATTACAATTCACCTGCCAGCACTTCAAGCAGGAAGGAACGGCAGTCACGGTTGAGACGGCCTCAGAGTCAGCCCAGGAGTCACGATCCAGCTGCTAACAGCATTGGAAGCTCGTCCATTGGGTATGAATATTCTACTGATTTGTCCTACCCCCAAAGTTCAGGTTACCATTCGATTGAGGTGCATGATGGTGAAGCAGAGGAATTTGAGTTTGATCAAACAAATGAGCTGACCTTCACAACAAACAGTGAGACCGAAGCCTATTTAAGCTACGAAGAGACTTCTGCTATGACCTGGACAGAGGGACTCTCAGGTGCCTCTGGAGACAGCGTTGTAAGACCTTACAGCAGTCGAAGCTGGGAAAACCGACTCTCTGATTCCGGTACTGCAGATGTCCCAGCTGGAGGTTTAACCGTCAAACGCTTGGGGCGAGCTGTTCTTGATTTCAGGTCTGCTTTGCGGGGTGCACTACGCAAACTTGAAGGACCTGTTGAGGTAAATCCTGGAGACTTTGAACTATCAATGCCTTCTGATGAGTGTCCTTTAAACAGGTCCTACGAGGAATATTTGGAACAGACTTCTTACCAATTCCATGAAGATGTTACTTCTGCTCATGCTTTTGATATTCTGTCCAAAAATAGTACTACTCAAAAGACTAATAACTTTTCAGTGGAGCCTTTAGATGTGAAAACCAGCGAAAGCCTTTCACTGGAGCCCTTAAAGACTTGCCAAAGTCCTCCTTATTGGAACAAGATCCCACCAAGTTTTGAAGAACCATCTGTAGATCCTGATTCATTAGTCAAAGGCCTTACAGACCTACCTGGAGATAGCTTAGGTGAAAAGATTTCGAAAGGCCCATCAGATGTTAGTGATAAGGATCGGCTTTCCCTGTACATCACTGCAGAGTCCTTTCCAGCCTCAATCCAGGCTGATGAACCTGCAGCACTGGAGGAACCACAGCAGCCTGCAGCTGACATTTCTGGAGGCTCAGAGGTCAAACCAGAGCGAGACGCAGCAGAGTCATCAGCAGAAGTTACCCAGATTGATGAACGCAAGTTGAAGTGTCTGAGGAGTTTTCAGCAGATTCTACGGGAGAAGAGGGAGACCAGACGCAACCTTGTCAGTATGACCATGTCCACCTTCTCCCAGGAGGAAATGGACCAAGGTAGCCATTGTTTCAACCTCTGGTCATCCTGTCTTTTTGATTGCTAACAACTGAGCTGTATTTACCCTCTTTATAGTAAGTTTTTTTAACCAGGGAAACTAGGAAAGTGTGAAATTGCCCCACCACTCCGTGATCTTTAGCATCTCGGTGTCTCAGTCATATGACCTACAGCAGGAGTTTACAACTCTTTAGCAATATTTTTTGTGGTTTTGTTTAATCTTTTAAAGTTTTTGATTGCCTGTTTACATTTCATCTTCAGTTTTTACGCCCCATCAGGACAGAATCTTGTCCACTGGTCAAGTGAAGGACAGATGAAACTATCTACCACATTTAAACTGTAGCTGAGAGTTACTTCTTACAAAAATAGGTTTATCTATAGAAGCATTTTAAAGCCTGGATGCCTCTTAGGTCGGGGTTAATTGGCTTTAACAATAAAGAGAAATCTCTGAAAAGGGTCAGGAATGGACTGAAGCTTAGCAATCTATCGATCAAAGCCACTTTAAACGATTACCAGAAACTTTTTCTATTAGGAGGTGAAAAACAAAGAAAATAGGGTCATTTTAAAACTTTTTGAACAGTGCTGTACATGTATATAATGCTATCTGTCTGCGGCTCTGATAGGTCATTGATTGACCTTTTTTGACACCAGGTCTTTGATCATTTCTGTTAGTGTGATTTTCCCAGATAAAGGGCTCTGGTACCCATTTAGAGATTGGCAGCTATTGCTTTTTATCTAAAGTTCCCCGGGGTATTTTATTGCACCGTGGTCTATTCTGGAATGATAATTTCTACCCACTTGTGAGTAATGCATCAGCTGACACTCAGGACTCCCTCGCTCCTCTCCAAGGCGTCAGCACAATCCATTTGCAGAATTAGAAAACATTAATTATCTCCTCAGAAAGCAAGTCGGACATTAAAGACCGGGGATCGAGGAAATTATTAGGAGTCATTTTCATGATGAATTAATGAAACATTTATGACCTCAGACCCCATCTGTCGGAAAACTCAGTGTTGGTGTCGCTTTTAAACTGTAACGCTGTTGTTTTTACACAATGAATCAAGCCGGTCAATGACCGTTTTTGTCTCTTCTGTGTGTTTCTGTCTCGCTGTTTTACAGATGGAAGTCAAGATGGAGATCAGGTCACCTTAAAACCAACCGTCTTAACATTATCTTCTTGTTCTGTGGTTCATTTTCTGCTGTGGCTATGTTTATGCTGATCCTGTAAAGCCCATAATTATACCTACTTGATTTTTAAAAGTAGCATTGATGGACACAATGTTGTCCATAATAGGATACTCTATAGAAATCTTATTTTTATCAACTCCCTCAATGTAAATATTCACAAATCAATAAAAATGATTGATTGAAAGGTGTTTGGCATGCAGAACTGAAACTCAACCAACACACTTTAGTCTCAGCATTTCCCTCTTGTTATTTTCTATTCACTTTCCTTTTTATTTTAAACTTTTGCATTTGCATGCTCCTTTCTCCTTCAATCAAACTTTCGCTTTTAACTTAATTAATGCATGACCTATGACCTCCTATTTCAGAGCCAAACGCAAGACGGTGACCCCAGCAAGCAGCCGTGGGCCAAGCCAGGGTCTGTAAAGCTTTATGTGTGCTTGCTTTAGTGAACGGTACAAAGTTTATTCTGTTTTTATGTATTTTTTCTGTTATTTATTTATCCGCTGAAGGGCAAACACACCATTTGGCATCGACAGCATGCCAGACCTCCGCAAGAAGAGGCCTATCCCTCTTGTTAGTGAACTGGTGAGTTACCCCATCAATGCTTTTTATAGCTTCCTTTGACAGTTTTGAAATTCACTGCACTAAGTCAAAACTCCACTGATTAAATTTATATTTGGAGATGTACTAAGCAAAGAAAAATTACTGTTGAAAAAGAGAGACAACAACATGTTTTCAACCTCTTTCTGGTAAACAACTTGAAGTTAATTTTAGTTTTTGTATTACTGGTGAAACATCTTGATATTGAATCTAAATTAAATTATTTATACTGTGGCTTGTTTTTCACGAAGCCATCAAAGAGAATAATTTATTTCAACATTAAGTGAGAAGATGTAAATTTGTAAAAAAGGACCAGAAAATTATCTTCTTACATGAACCAAGCAATTCCTGTATTAAAATAAAACAAGGACATTTTTATTATTTTATATTTTTATTTTAACACCAATCAAGTAGTCATTTTGTCACAATGAAACAATGATTCCTGTTGGGGTGTTTATACCCTCACCAAGTGGTGCAAAGTAAGAAGAAGGTTTCTTAGCAACCAACTGTAAATATCTGCAAACTATACCTCCACTCATGCATGAGATCGATGTTTAATTTCATAAAACACTTTTTTTAGTGACCTTAGTCAATGTAAGTGGATGACAACAGCGTCTAATATGTAGCAGGTTTCTCTAATTAGGGAGCCATATAGCACAAATACAGGCTTTGCAGAATGAATGTTATGCTGAGTCAATATGTTTTGACATTTACACACTTAAAATAATGCAGCCAAGTAAAGAGATTGATCCTTTTAGAGAAGATACAGGAAAAATTAATAAAAAATGCACTTTCACATTAACAGTGTCAGGATTTATTAGACATCATGGAAGTCGAATGTCTGCTCACTATAAATTAATGTTTGTGGAGATTGTTTGTTTGTTTCTTTTTTCATACAGATGAAAAAAAATATTCAGGCTGATATTTTGTGTTTGAAATCAAAAGTGAATAAAATAATTGTCAAGTCTAACGCATATAAGGATCTGACTCTATGCTCTCTGTCCTTCCTCTCTTTGCTCACGTTCCCTCTCTGTGATTGTCACCGCTCAGGCCATGGTGAGTAAAAGACCAGTGAGATTGTATTTGCTTTAGTCTGCAGGTTTGATGGGTTTGGTTTGAAATTCAGTCTGCTAGTGGTGAAATCGTATTTTGTACCAGCATGCAGACCCATAAGCAAACACAAAATAAAATCAGCTGTAAGGTTGTTGTTTTTCTTGTGTTCTCAAACTGAACTGGACTGACAGAAAAGCAAAAGGCCCTCTGCTTGTTTTACATGTAAATGTTTTAATTAACATCAGTAGCACAAAACCGAATGCTATTACATATTTGACTTTCTGAAAATTGTAGGAAAAAGATAAAAGAAGGGGCTTATACTGGAAGGTTATGTATAAAATTTGGGCCTTAAAATGTCTTAAATTAATTTAAAAACAAGGCATTTGAGTTTAAAAGTTGGACTTAGCATTTTTTCTGTTTTAGATTATGTTACAGCAGTAAAATACAGTTATCTCCGTGGTGTATTCACAACTGTTAAAATAGAAAATGACACGTTTAACCTCAACTTAAGTCTCTCCACCTATTGATTCTGCTTCATTATTGTATAATATGTTTATTCCAGTAGAAGAAATGCATTACGAACCCATGAGGCAGCTTGTTTTAATGGTTTCTGACAGCTTGTGCTGTTGGGTTTAAAATGTCTGAGGCGTTTCACAGGTGTGACGCAGCATCAAAGAGTCGTTGCAGCATCAAAAACTGCTTTTGAGCTTTCATTCATGTTGCTTAAAGATTTATAAAGAAAAGTTCCTAAGATCCGCTCCAAACCCACTGCACATCAAAAGGTTAACGAATATTAACCTAAGTAATACGACTCCTGTAATATTTTTATTCGTTTGCACCTGTTAAAGTTTGCTAGCTCATTTAGATGTTTTACTTAATTAGTCCTATTTTTAAATTGTAGGGAAAACCTTGAGAACTGTGTCAAACATTTTAGGGAAGAAAATGCAGGTTGTCCACACATCCCTAGAAAATCTTACATTCATTCATCTAAACTTCTGGCCTTAATAAGTCTTAAATTCATTAAAGGAAATGCAAGTTGGCCTTAAATATGTTAATCATGCGTCTTAAAAAGATGCTAATACTTGCTTGCTAGGTACCTAACTACCTAACCAACAGTTAAAAAGCTATCTAGCTTATTAGTGACTTTCTAATGACAAAGAAGTTATTAGCAGCTAGCATATAGCTACATTGCCAGTTAGCTGGAGTGCTATACGCCATTTTGATTATATGAGAAAAGACACCAAAAATTTCACAGTTTTGATCCTCTGCATTTCTCTTGTATGTCTTTGCCATGATTATAGGTCTTAAATGTTATTCAAAAAGGTCTTAAAAAGTCTTAAAGTTTGTGGAACCTGAATAAACCCTGAAATGTTTTTGTTAAAGGAAAAACTGGAAGACAAAAAGGAAATGGTCTATTGTATGTTTTTGCAATTTCACCTTCAAACTTAAAAGAATCAATCATCAAAACAAGATTTTCTTCAAATAATTACTTTAATCTTGACAGTGTTTGACTGTGTGTCGCTGTAAATTTCTGATTTCTCACTTTTCTCTTGTTTCCAGTCCATGATTCAGTCCAGCAAGGCCAGACTGAACTACACTCTGGCCACTCGGACCTCCCTAAAAGATGAAGAGCTTGTGAGTAGTTTATCTTATTTATCTCGTTTAAACGCTGTGTGATTAGTTTCTGCTCAGTTTTTCATTATGTCTGTGTCTCCTGTAACCAAGCTGTTCATCATTTGTTGGAAATGATTGTGAGAATTCAGTTTTGCTGAGTCAGCGTTATGGATCCGAAGTGTGCCTCCATGGTTTGCTTTGTGCTGACAGCGCTGTAATTTGTCAATTTATAATGATGATTACATTTTACATTGGAAGAAACATTAATAATTCAGGTGCACAAAGTAGGTTACTCTACGGCATGTAGGAGAAAACAATCTAGTGGAGAAGAGTTGCAAAGTGAAACTGGGAATACTGGGAATAAAAATGAGATAAAAGAGCATCTTTTCATCCTCTAGTCCTTGTTAATGGTAAATATAGACTTTTTCTTACTTTAATAACCTTAGTTTCAAATCTTCATTTCAGTAAATAATTAATCCTGTTCATGGTGAGCAAAAATAAGGAAATCAGCTGAGAAGAACAAAATATGGGACAGAAAACCCAGAGTTTAACTCTCTTAGTTTAAATTAACTTTCTGAATTTCATGATAAAGGTTTCATGCTTCCTTCAAGTGGTTTTTCAAGAAAAGAGTTAATTTGCCAAAGGGAAGATGGAAATAAATTTACTAAATAAGATCTGATGCAATAAATTTTCCCATCCATTGTACCTTTCCAGAGGCATGAAACTCTAACAGGTTCAGCCTGTTACTTGGCAGCGTTTGGTCACCGCATACTGCGGTAAAACCAAGTTTTTTGCTGTTGACTTGCCATCTACATACTACTTGCTGCTTTCTTGTTGGTTGTGCAGGAGGCTCCACTTCTGCTTTTCAAACATGTACAGTTGTCTTATTGCACTTCTGTTTGCAACCATTTTCACATGCGAGTGTAAACGTTGAGTTGGGGGCGTGGCCAGCAGCAGCTTGTTGGATTTAAAGTGACAGGAGGCCCTAACGTAGTTCATTCTGAAAAGATCAAACTAAAATCTTATTATCTAAGAATGATTTTGTGGAAAAAATGTAACAAACATGTTTTGGACAAACCATAAACCTATCCTAACTTGTTCAGGGAAGCATAAAACCTTTAAAATTTGCATAACAATTTTAATGGAAACACAGCTGGAAAAGCCAGAGATAATCATCAGATTTCTGTGGATTTTTCTGCTCTTTATTCAGCAGGTTTCTGATCAGTCAGGGAGAAAACAGCCAGTCCTCTGGGATAAGACGCGTCCAAACACCTTAATTTCATCAGGGATCTTAACTATTGACACCATCCATAACTCATGGTGGATTTTAACCTTTTCTTCTCAGGACAAATGACTTTCTAGTTCAAAACTGTCAGCAGCAGGATGTCGTCCTCCATATTTTTCGGGACAGAAGCGTCTTCTTTCTGTTCGTCTTTCTGTGACGCTGTTGTCCAGAAGTCTTCATCTTGCTGTGTGTGCAGAGGCGCTAACAACCACCTGCTGCCGGTGCTCAGCATTCTCTGCTCCCATTAGCACATTTCTCAGTGGGAGACTGAAACTCTCGGATCATTGAACCTTCATCTCTGCAGCTGACCTTTCACCTTTTGAGGTCCTTAGTGGTGCACAACACTCTTCTTTCTCTTCATTTGTCGCCATTTTGATGCAGAGCAATGACAGCTGTTTGCTTTTGATGAAGATAACAGGAGAAAATAAGGATTTCAACCACGTTTGCTCCATGGTTAAAGGAGTTGTCCTGCTGATTGGACTGAACTCGTGGTTCCTAAAGATTTCCCCAAGGAATTTACACAATACTGTACAGCACCATGCAAGATTTTCTGAAGATTTTCATGTTACGACCCCAAATTTCACCACATTTTTGGGAGATTTCATGAGTTTGGTTAAGAGTTATCTGAAGAATTGCACATTTTTGAGGTTTTTAATTCTAAACCATGTAACATTTTCCCTCCATTTCGTAAGATGCGTTTCCATAAACCAAGGACGTTTGCCAGTTTTTAAAAAAACTTGTTTTTAAATAATAAGACATTTTCGCACTAGGATCAAGTGGTTATTTGGTTTATTTTGCAAAACTGCGATGGGAACAATTTTTTCATCACACAAATCACATGATCAACAACCGATGGTTGCCACTGGCGCAAACCAGGAAGACGACGGAGACAGGAAGTAGTTGGAGGATGATGACACTGCATTTTTAAAATGATTTAACCAAATGTATTCACGTGTGATTTTAATTACGTTTCTTATTTAACAAAAACGCAGCAATTGGGAAAATGTGTTTTTTCAACAAAGTTTGCACACATTTGTAGTGGCAACGCAGCTAGTGTCAATAAAGTAAGGGTTGTTGTTTCTGATCAAACTGTTTGTCACTTTTTCTTTCCTCCTGCTTGCACAGAAAAACCACGTCTACAAGAAGACTCTGCAGGCTCTGATCTACCCCATCTCCTGCACCACGCCGCACAATTTCGAGGTGTGGACCGCCACCACGCCTACCTACTGCTACGAGTGCGAGGGTCTGCTGTGGGGCATCGCTCGGCAGGGCATGCGCTGCGCAGAGTGTGGGGTCAAAGTTCATGAGAAATGCCAGGAGCTGCTGAACGCTGACTGCCTGCAAAGTAAGTTGAGTTACTAAAAGATATGGAAATGTTTCAAGGTGTCATTAATTTTGAATAAAACTAAATATCTGAAGCCACATCCTGCTATTGAATACTTGCCGCACATTTTAATAGTGTGGGAAGACATTGCTTTTTTATGTACTGTACCTGCAGCAATCACCCAATAATTAATCTCATGCGACTTTATGCCAACACCTTGTCTGCGCTGATGAAAATTCACTAATGCCGTTTGGTTGAAAGTGAAAGTGAGAGCATTCCCTAGTTGCAGATTTTTTTAAAAGAAATTATTTTGTAGAACATTTAAATTTGATTTAGAGATGTTCAGTTTTTGTTGATTATAAAAAATAAGTAAAATCTAAATTTAATTTGACAAGTAGCATACCCTGTGCTGACGAAGCAGAACACTGTGAGTTCCACACAACTTATGAGAAAATATGGCTCATAATGACAGTAATATTAACGTACGAGGATGTGTTGAAGTAACTGGTTTCTGTGCCTTTAGGAGCAGCGGAGAAAAGTTCAAAGACGGGGGCAGAAGATCGGACGCAGCACATCATCATGGCTATGAAGGACCGGATGAAGATCCGCGAGAGAAACAAGCCTGAGATCTTCGAGGAGATCCGGAAAGTGTTTGTCATTTCTAAGATGATTCATGCTCAACACATGAAGAGCATCAAGCAGAGTGTGCTGGACGGCACCTCCAAATGGTCTGCCAAGATCACCATCACAGGTACGCCGTTAAACGCCCGAGAAAATGCTGACTCATGGTTTATTCATTTAGCAAGTCTGAAAAAACTTCACAGCGTTAAACGGCACTCTCTCTTTGGCTTGCTGTTATTGCATTTTTGATTTTGACTTCTGCTGTTGCGTTAAAAAACGCTGCAAGAAATACATGGAGACATTGTGACTCACGAGGAAAAGCAACTACATTTCATAGGTAGTGTATTCCTTTATTTTGCTTTTTTTAAAACAGGTTGAAAATTTGGAAGATCACGATAATTTTTCAGCATTTATGTCTAATGTTTATAGAGTGATCAGATTTCATTGAGTGGAAAAAACAAGGACATAAACATTTGTTTCAAATAGTTTACTTCATCGTTCAGGCACCTTTCCCTTCATCACCATAGCAACTGGTGACTCAGCAGATTCTACTTCCTTATATTACTTAAAGACTGTAGTGTGTCTTCTTGCAACAGCAAAAGAGTATTTAAGAAAGTCTTTTTTGTAGAATTTTTGTTTAAAATGGTGTTGAAAGGAGTTTTCCTCTTGGTCAGAGATCGTTTTTATCAAAGTAAAGAAAATATTTTACTAAGTGGGGATAGAAAAATGGCTGCTTTTGTTTTTCTTCATGCTGTCATAGTCGTCTGTGGCAGCACAGATCCTCGCAGGGCGTGTGGCTTCAGGATGATGTCTTTCTGAACCTCTGGCTGTGGATAACACTCATATCTCTGTGAAGTCAGCCAAAAGATTGAACACAAGGATTTTCTTTTGTTCCAAAGTTTTGCTTTCTTTACTGAGACTCTTTTTAAAAATAGCATTTTGTTGTTTGTGTGACTAACACAAACATAACAGAATAATCTTTATCCTTAAAGTGGTTTTTAATGGTTATTTAGTCAAAAATCTACAGTTTTATTATTATTTATTTAGTCAAAAATCTACAGTTTTATTATTTATAACATAAATAATAATGTTATTATTATAACATATTTATGTTATGTTATAATGATAATCTGACCAATGACAGCTTTTGTTTAAAGGGTTAATGTTAATCCAAAGTGTCAGCAGTCAGAATAGTCATGTCACGTTTTATCCGATAACCACCAATTATTTCATTGATCATTCAGGTCGCATTCACACCAGACCTGTTTGGTCCACTTTAATCGAATTCTGGTTCGTTACTCTAGAAAGTCTGGTTACGCTGGTTCGCTTGCAATCCTCGGTCTCGGTCCGGTTGAAGTGAACTCTGGTTCGGTTTGAATTAATTTATGAACGCAAAGTGGACCACAGACTGCTCCAAAAGCAGGAAGTGGAATGCAACGCAGGGCATTCTGGGTAAATACAGCCAAAAGAAACGTGCTAGCCTAGCGCTAGCAGGAGAAATGTCTAATAAAAGAGAAATCCTACAACCACTAAAGTCTGATGCTACTCCATTTTTGTTTACATTTTGTGTAGAAGGAAGTTGTGCTCAGTGTCTTCTTCAGAGATTTTTGTGTGGTTTCCTCCAGTGGCTCTTGGTGCAGCGCCCCCACAGGCGAGGAGGAGAACAGGTTTTTCAAAGAGTTTAGTTTGTTTGACTCGGTGCAAAAGTGAAAACGAACCTCAGCAGCTGAACATGTAACAAATGTTACCGTTTTGGTCCCCACTCGAGCCGAGTCTCCAACTCGAAGCTGTTCCTCAACATTCTGAAATTATGAAAGAAGTTTGCGTCACATTGCATCTCCTTCTCACTCCACACCCAGACTCCTCTACAGAAATTGCTCCACTAAAAGTTGTTGGTATTAGTTGTGCTTTCCTTTTATTAGCTTCCTTCGTCTCGTTATGACCTTGTGATGATCCTGTCAGCTCCCATTACTCAACAACTTTAAAATCGACCCATTGACGTGGCGTCCATTACTGCTTCCATAAACAGTGGCTGCTGTTTCTGCTGTGCCACGTCTGTGACTAAGTCATGGATCTTTTTAACTGGTGTTTCTGCTGTGCAGTATGACTGAAGCACAAACAGGACTCCAAAGTTTTCCCTCTCTTAGTGAAAGTTGTACCGGGAGTCAATACCTCAAGTAAAAGCCGCACTACTGTAGGTTTCTCCAAATGTGAGACACACTCATGACCCTGAAATGACGACCGGTTTTAATTGATCAGGATATATACGAAGGAGGCTTCAGCATAGGCACGTTCCATGTTATTGTTTACATCCAGAGATTTGGCGCATGCACACAACTCTGGGGAGTGAAAAGACGATTGTTTTACATGCCAATCCGTAGCCAGTTTTTAATCAAATGAGACCTGGAAATGTTGGTTTTATTGGTTTAGTGCAGTTTGTCACAGCAAAGGGAAAAATAACAGAGAAAAACTGTTGAAGAACAACTCAAAACCACTAGTATTTCCTTTTTCTCACCCTCTGTGCAGGCTACTCCACACACAGACTCGTTGCCATGGCAACATACAGCAACAGCATTAAATGTATCAGGATTTATCATCAAAAAACATTTTCTACGCAAAGAACAGAACATTTAGTTTGTTAGTTTTTGTTTTCAGGTCTGATGATTATTTTCTGATTGTTAATAAGTGATTGCAGTGGTAGATTAGCTACCTATGGTATTAGCTACCGATGCTATTAGCTAAGCTAATGCTGCGGTAGATTAGCTATTTTTCTGTTAGCTAACTTAAACACCTGCTCTACTGGTGTGTGGATATCCTTATTTTTTTGTAACTTGAACCGAAATACACCAAATTCTGCAGCAGCTCTAGATGTTGAGTTTGTCAAAGTCAAGCTAGCATAACTGACCTGCTTCTCTCTTCCTTGGTTTTAAGTAAAACATTATCCTCACCTTGTTATTTAGTTGTTGTAGTGTTGACAAATAGTAGCAAAGAACTACGTCCCTTTTTTTTTATTTGTCATTCGCAGATTTAAGATTTAGAGTGATATATTGAGAACTTTATAGCTAAAACCAATGCTAATCATCGTTAGCGAGCAGCTTTTTGACCTCCAGCAGGGAGATTGAGGCAAGATTTCGACGTTATGCTTCAGTGTATCTATAAGTTAGAGGTGCAGAAAATGCCTCATGCCACATTCTCGAAAATACATTGAGAGAAATGAAAACCGTTTCAGTGACTCGGAGGTTGTTGTCACAAACTCCTGTGGCTGTGTGAATATTACTCCATGTCAGGTTTCTGCAGATACGAACATCAGGCAATGTTTACCTCCAGTTCACCCAGCATCAAGGCGACTGCTGTTACCAAAGCGACCAGACACATCCCAGCGTGTCGTAGCAGCGGTGTTGCCATGGCACCCATCACAGGTTGTCTCTCCAATCAACAGTGATGAGCCCAAAGATGCAGAGATAACCTTAAAGCTGGTCCTGAAATTAATTCATGGTCACAGGATTTCCTTTTTTTTTTCCTGCTCATCAAGGCTGAAGCACAAAACAGACTTTACCATCTGCAATTAAAAAAAACACTTAAAGGATAAAAAAAGAAATTTTTTGAGCATGTCCTCTTTAAATAATTAAATCAGACCTAAATTGATGTTGCAAAGTGTTTAAAGTTGACAGTTAACTGACAGGATATGTTTTTTGATCTCCACAAATTAATTTGGGACTTTCTCCCACAATTGATGTAAAATTCCCTTTGATGTGATGTTATCAGTCACCGCCAGTCAGTCAAAGAATCGAGGAAAGATCACATAGAAATCAAGAATATTTAGAGTCACAAGTTCAAGCATGATAGACGACGATTTATGAATTTCAGTTTCCAAAAACCAGCAAAACTATTTTCACAGTGTGGCATGAAAATACGTAACTTTTATCCAAACTAAAATAAATTGTGTGGCTCTGTCACGTAAAATTATGAACTTTTAAAAGTCTAAGCAGTATCAAAAAATTTTTTTGCTCACACAGAATGAATATTTCTGATTTTCATTCCTTAAAAAATAAAATCTAATTTCCAGTGTTTCCGGTCCACCTTCTCTGCTTTCTAACTCGTATTAAGGCTCCGTGTTTCTGTGAAGGTTTTCTTGCTGCCTTGTTGCACTGGATGACTTTAGTTAATCGCTTTTCCCCTGCATCTGCCTGTGAGTCACGAAAACTGTTACGAGTCTTTGCATAACAGTGTGGGTGATATCTTCTGTTTTGATGAGAGTGTGTGTGTGTGTGTGTGTGTGTGTGTGTGTGTGTGTGTGTGTGTGTGTGTGTGTGTGTGTGTGTGTGTGTGTGTGAATGAGAAAAAGAAAGAGTAGGTGTTTGTTTTTCTTATGCAATTTCCACAGTCATGGTGTGTTTTCGTTATTCCCTCAGTGGTTAGCGCTCAGGGTCTGCAGGCCAAGGACCGGACCGGCTCCAGCGACCCGTACGTCACCATCCAGGTGGGGAAAACCAAGAAGAGAACAAAGACCATCTACGGAAACCTGAACCCCATCTGGGAGGAAAAGTTTAGCTTGTGAGTGCAGATTTTTGGCTGCTATGAAAAACAGTCCTGCTTGTTATGCCCTTGTTTAAAATCGCTCACACTGCAAACCCACGGTGGTGATATCATTTGGTTCAAACCTCTCATATCTGTGAGGAAATCAGTAATGATTATCCTGATTTACCTTCATCTGATTAACACCTTTCATCTTTAGAGACACAGAAAATCACTATTACATTTCCTCACTGAAGTAATCTTCAAATGTATGTGAGTACTCTGAACACTTTTGATTCAAAAGTTTAGACACCCCTAATTAAATGTAATTTGAAGTCAAATCCTTAAGTGATTTAAATGAGATTGTTTGGATCATCTACCTTCACTTTTTGCTCCACAAGTCAACTTGATATCAACACATCTAGCTGCAGAAACAACTGGACAGCTCTAGAGACATTTCCTCTCTTCATTTTTATGTTTATTCATCTTCTGCCTCTGCAGCGAGTGCCATAATTCGTCGGACCGGATCAAACTCCGAGTGTGGGACGAGGACGACGACATCAAGTCGCGAGTGAAGCAGCGACTGAAGAGAGAGTCGGACGACTTCCTGGGTCAGACCATCATCGAGGTCCGAACCCTGAGTGGAGAAATGGACGTCTGGTACAACCTGGGTACGTGTTACTACAAAACAATGTATAAACAGAGCTCATTAAGATGCTTTCCTTCCTCAGCATGCCGTCAAGTTCTGCAGAAACCTACTAATTACCCATTAATTTACATCAGGTGAAGAAAACAAAACATGAAGCTGCAGCAGTTTTACTCATTCATGAAGGAAAAGGTTCAGCTCAGGTCATGCTGAGTGACGCAGGGCTTTGGCTTCACTGTAAAACTGTGACTGTCTGTTTTCGCTGTCAGAGAAGAGAACTGACAAGTCGGCGGTGTCTGGTGCCGTCCGCCTTCAGATCAGCGTGGAGATCGAGGGAGAGGAGAAGGTGGCGCCGTACCATGTGCAGTACACCTGCCTTCACGAGGTACAAACTGAAGAATCAGGGTTACTGACTCAGAATCTGAAAGAGCTTCGATCAAATTCAAATTTTTTAAAATCATAGTTTGCACATTTTTGTATTTCTGTTTCAGTCTCTGCTGCTTCTGAAAACAGCCCACGTTGGCCTGTCGCAATAAATCAATAAATCAATCAATCAATCAGTCGCTTCATAAATTAAAGCTAGCATGATTTCCATTTGCATGATTTATTGATTTTCACCTTCTACCAAAAACTGGATGATAAAAATCTTCAGTCTGGTTCTTTGCTCTCAAATAGTCAATTTAAACAAAATTGACCTTCAAAATTTATTTTATTTGTTGTTTCTGTTGTTTATTTATTTTTAGGTATTTAAAATGTCTTCCAATTCCAGTGTTAAATGTTAATTATAATTTAATGTTTATTGATCTATGAGAATATGTTGGTTGTCCAGGAGGCTCCACTTCTGCTTTTCGAAGATGAGCTGTTGCATAATTGCACATCTGTTAGCAGACATTTTCGAATGTGAATGTAAACGTTGGGAAGCAGCAGAGTGCGATGTAAAATATGTTGTAGTTAATTTATGTAATATAAATAAACTTAATTGAGTTTGACTTGAGCTAAAATCGAAATGCAACTTTATATCACCAAACTAGCTTCTAATTCTTTGAGTTTTGTTTTCTTTCAGAACATGTTTCACTACTCGACGGACATCGAGGGAGGCGGGATGGTGAAGATCCCGTCCGCTCAGGGCGACGACGCGTGGAAAGTCTACTTTGACGAAGTTCAGCAGGAAATTGTGGACGAGTTTGCGATGCGCTATGGCGTGGAGTCCATCTACCAGGCCATGACGTAAGCTAGCTGCTTGGTGCAGTTCACCAATTAGTCCTGGATTTTAGCTCAATTAAATCAGGAAACGCTTCATATTATTGTTTCTGAGCAGCTCTGTGTGCGTGTGTGTGCGTGTGTGTGTGTGTGCGTGTGCGTGCGTGTGTGTTTGTGTGCGGGGTCAGTGAGGTTAGCGAGGTTTTCATGAACTATAAACAGAATGCAAATCAGTTTATCTCGTGTAATGAGAACGTATGACCTGCTGCGTTTTCCCCCTCCGTGTGATCAGATGGAGAGAAAGACTCAGAGCGCACCGGTGATGTGAGCAAATGCAAGCTGATATAATTTCATCAATAATCCCAGAATTAGATGAATTAAAGCTGAACCAGACTTCACCCCAGTGGAAAAGGAGCTGTTGAGAAAACAAAGAAGCTAATGCTAACTTAAAACTGGGGTTGAAACACAAAGGTTTTACTGAAAGAGAATGAAGTTGTAGTTAACTCAAACACAAAAAAATAAGAAATTAATTATCCAAGGTTTTTCTCATTAAGCATGGATATTATCTCATTAAAATTTATTTTTTTTCTTCTGATTTTTAGAAGGTTTTTTTTTTTTTATTGAAATAGATTTTTTTCCCCTGCTAGGAGTATAACTATTTTATCGTAATTAAATAACAGTTATATTAGTATGGCCTACACAAACCTAAGTTGTCGCTAGGACTGGGTGATGAATCGATTTGATTAAGTAAGCGAATACTTTGTTGTTAAACTCGCATAAGGAATGTTTGGAATAAAAAACACTTTTTACATTTTCTTTCTGTCATTTGTAATTTAATTAAAAAAAAGCGAGAAATAAAAACTGGAAATTAGATCTGGTAGTAAAAAAATCTTAATTTAATTTTTACACCTCCAGAGGTTTCTGCTTTGCTGCTTCTTAGAAAAGTCTGGAATTGCCATGGCAACCAAAGAACGCCCGGCTCTAGCATGACTCAGCAGGTTTTTCTTCCCTGCTTTATTCTGAATCCCCCAATCCGACAAACCGAAATAAAGCCGTGCTTTCCGTTGGTTGTAGTTACCCTGTGGAAAAATAAGGTTGTTTATTTCTTTGCCATTCAGAAACGTTGACTGTTTTCCTCCACCCCTCCAGGCATTTCTCCTGCCTGTCGTCTAAGTACATGCTGTCAGGAGTGCCGGCAGTGATGAGCACCCTGCTGGCCAACATCAATGCCTTCTACGCCCACCCCACTGCCTCCACAAACGTCTCCGCTCCCGCCAGATTCGCCGCCTCCAACTTTGGGGTGAGTGGCCGCCGCAGTCACGGGGAAACAAACGCAGCATTTCTGTTGTTTTCCTCACGGGACGCCGAGTCGAGCTGTCAGTCCGTTTGGAAAAGTGTCAAAATATTGCTAGTGTTTATTAAATTGGAGAGAAATTAGTGACAAAAACTGAGAGAGAGGTGAAACATGGAACATTTGTGCTGGTTAATTTATGTACTCAATGTATTATTTGTGGTTTATTTAAAACGTGGAAGCATTAAAAGCTTTTCTTTTTGGCTTTTTTTAGAGAGAAAGTTTTGTAGATTGTCAAAATAATGTGACAATGGATTCAAATTAAGATGTGCATCCATTTTATCGAATATTCACATTTTTTAAGATTACATTTTTTTAAGTTCTGGATTTTTTTTTCACTAATACACTCATTAGATTTCAATAGTTCAGTGATGTCAGAGCGCCCGAGGCGGCCATCTTGTTTGACAAGCTTGTTTGATAGATTCTCCATGTTTGTATTTTGAAAAAAGTTGTACAAAAAAGTCATTATAATTCATGAAAAAAGTTTTTCCAATTTGAGAAAAAAAATCATAATATTAACAGAACAAGACTTTTAAAAAAACTAGAAAAAAAAAGTCGTAATGATTGTAGAATAAAGCCAAGATATTATCAGAAGAAAGGAGTAAAAATACGAGAGTAGCATTTTTTATTATTTGACAAGTCATAAGATTACCAAAATAAAGTGTTAATGAAATGAGAAAAGTCCTGTAACAGTAAAGTCTAAATAATATGAGAATAAAGTCATAACATCAAAGCTTTGCTCTCATTAAAACAACTTTTTTTGTGTGTAAATTTATGACTTTATGTCTTTTCTGCTAATTATCTAAGTTTTTCTCTAAGTTTGAGTTTGTGCACATGCCACAGTTTCTAGATTATAAATTATACAAATACTTGATATTTTTCAGTGAAATGAGACAAATTCCAGAATGGAAAAAAAATCACATTTCTTTTTCTGAATGAGGAACAAAGAATAAACCGTCGTTACAGATGAATTGTTTTATTCTGAACATTACAGTTTGTTAAAGTAACCTGCACAGTTCCAGCAGGTTCATTTTCATATTGGATCTATTTTTCATCCTTACTTTGTCACTTCCTGTGAGACTTGGTGGTTCTGAACCGCGTGTGTTGGTCTAAATCGGACCGGTGGCCATTTTGGGAACCGCAGGCAGGCATGACAATTCGGCCGGACTTAATGGCTCCAGGGTTTTCTGCCAATCGTGACAGTTTCTCCTGTCCTGCTCGGTTCTGCTTTAACGGGTCAGAGGAAGCAGACAGGTCCGCTCTCATAATGAGAAATGGTGTAGGAGTGTTTTTGGATTGTCAGCTCAATAATAAGCCCTGCTGGTTAGTTTGTTTGTCTCATTAGGTTCTCCTGACTAAAATGTTCCAGTAAGCTGTTTCCCTCCCATCTGGTCAACTTATAGGCTTTAATAGGTGGAAATGTCTTAGTTATTATGAAATAGTAGAATAAAATGATGCATTGCAACGTTTTTCATCCTGAATTAGCTCAGTGATTGGTTGTTTATTAATTAACGAGGGTGAAAACAAACCTAATGGAGGTAACCAGTGAATTGTTAATATCATTAGTGGAAAATTCCCAAATATTTTAGTAGTAAATACAAGTCAGCCTTTATTGTACGGAGGACCAGAAGTGACATAATTAAATATAAAAGCAGAAATTTAAATATTTTGTTTTTCCTTTTAGTTACACAGGCATTTTTGTCAAGAAATGTAAATATTTAGTTTTTCTATTTCCTTATATATGCATTTTCTTCAAGAAATGTATTTCTTTTTTGCGATTTCCTTAGACACGTGTTTTCATTAAATGTGTATATTTTCTTTTGGCTTTTCTTTACAGATGTGTTTTTGTCAAGAAATGTCTTTGCTTTGTTTTATATTTTCCTTTTACAAATCTTTGTTGAAAAACAAAATACATACATTCTTGACGAAAACACGTGTAACAAAAAGGAAAAGCAAGATCCACGTATAACTGCTTTTATTTTTAATTATGTCAAACTTGTTCAGGGGACAAGAGGCGCATAAGATATATTTTTTCTTCTAATTTCGTGTCCCCAACCCTTTCTGATGATGTTAGCATGTGGGTTAGCAACAAAACACAAGAGAATTGGAAAAATTTTCAACTTTTGTTGCTTTCTGCTGTCGTGGAAAACCTTTACGCATAAATATATTCTGGGAATCGGCCAATCAGAACCCAGACCAGAACATAGTCTCATGCTAGATTAGGAATTAAGAAAATAAATATAATTTGTGATTAAAAATTTGCTCTGTTTAAACAATACTTTGATGAAATAGTTTCAAATGAAACTCTCAGTTGAATTGCTCAGGATTTCTCTCACTGAAGGTACAAAAACATGTTTTCAAGCCTATAATTTTCTCAGAATAATAGATCCCATATTTCTTGTCCATATATTTTTTATCTTTGACCGCAGATAAAATACCAGAGACAGCAGGGAGTCCGTTTTATTTTCTGTCTCGGTTTTGTCTCATTTAATGGTTACATTCTGATTTCCTAATGAAGTTGCAGTTTCTCTTCTCTGTCGCTCCTTATAAAAAATAACATTTATCCCACTGGATTCTCTTTCTCTGATGTTTTTGTTTCTCAAAAGCAAAAATAGGTTTGCATTATACAGACTCCGTATTATCTGTTATCTGAAAGCTTCCTAAAGCTGTGTGAAGAAATTAGTGCTTTAAAAATATTTCAGTTGAAGAAAACCTTTTGAAGTTTTGGGGTTCATATATACGTATTATATCTAACTGGAAAGCTAAGAAACTTGACATTTTTATTATGTTTGTCAACGAAGGACAAAAACACAATTATAGAGACAGTAAATGCTTTTAAACCACCCAAATATGCAAAATAAAGTCAATTTCTCTGTTTGTCCAAAACCATCTTGCGTCCAAAATCTGGACAGATTCATAGATTAGTTAAGGTAAGATTTTAAAGTGGCAGTATTATGTTTTTATCCCAGCCACACAGAGCCATATTATAGCACAATTAATAACTACATTACCTTCAGTTGTTATAAATATGACTTAAAGAAAATTTGACTCCACATTTCAATGCCTTGAAGTTGGGTCTCTGTCTCTTTAAGAAGCTCCTGCTCTTTCTGATTCTCCGCCTTCAGAAAGTCATCACAACATGGCTCCTCTATTAATCATTTATCAACGTTTTTACCTAAGAATTGGGTCTTATGATGAGTCAGTAGATGCACAGTGTCACCAGGTGTTTGCTAATTGCTGCTGGCTAGTCTGAAGGAGCTGAGTGGGGGAGGAGCTTCATCCTCTAAGGCGAGGCTTGGTCCACCCAGGCGTTTTACACAGTTGATTCCCATGGAGATTAGAGGATTTCTCAAACATGCATGAAAGAGTCAAAGCAACACTCCAGGTATATTTTATATAAAACATGATGTGAAGCTAAAAGAAAAGTTGATTTTACATGATACCGTCCCTTTAAGAGGAGTGGCACATGGTTGAGTAGAATACAACTTAATTTCTTTGCAGTTGTTAGTTGGTGTGTATTTTCCTTCTATTTTTTATTATTTTTTGTCATGACAGACGTGACTCACAAAGCCGTTCTGCACGCTCTGCGCTTCTCCCTCTTTGTCTGTGTTGCTCCTGCCTACATGGGACGCTCCAGAGCCATAACAAAAAACAAAACTCTCAGGATTATCACATTTTTTGTAAAAATACAAGGATTTTTTTATTTTTAAGCACAGAAACTTTCTTAGTATGCCTACAAACATTAGTTTCCACTTTTCTGACAGTATAAAGGCAGACGTCAAACGTAATTTTAAATGGTTGCATAATAAAAATGCTGCATTTTGGGAATCTTTTCCATGTCTTGTAACCAGTCAGATCATAAGAAGTGAGAGTGGAAGCCCAGCTTTGCAGTAATCTGAGATAAAACCCAGTCTGGTTCCTCATTTTGTTGTCCAAGTCGTGACTCCCTCCGCAGCAGATAACTCTCCCTCCAAGCAGCAGGTTCTGTCTTCCCCGTGCCATGCAGATACATTTGTGCAGCCAATGCAATGTGGAAGAAAGTGGATAAAAATAAGCATTGGGGATACCGCTGCTGGCCATAATTCAGATGAGAGAGCCGAGTTAGAGGATCCAGCAGCTCCTGTACGCCTGATTTTTAAAGTGAGATCAATCTGCTTTCAAATGGCAAAACCATAATCGGAACATTTTTTGATATTATCTTCAAGTAAATAAACTAGCTTCAATGTTTGTGATCCTAAAAGCTGTGAGTTTGTGTCTTTCGCACAGAAACAGAGCAGTCCTAATTGCTCCATTTTGTAAGTGAGATGCAGTAGTACAAGTGAATTGAACAGAATAAATATTGATTTATGTGTCATATTTAGGGTTTGAAAAGACCCAAGAGCAAAGACAGGACTCGATCGAAATTTTTAATCAAGTTAATTGCAGGGTATGTCATTGCATATTAATCTGAAACTATGTATCATTAACATTTTCAAATCAAAAACCATTTTTGTTGCTAAATTCTTCAGTAGATAAACACAATATTTATTCAACAATAAAAAAAAAAGTGATAATAAAAAGAATGTAATGAGTCCACCAGGTTTTCACTAATTGGTGCTGGGGGAGCTGAGTGGGGGTGGAGCTGAGCCTTGTAGGCGGAGCTAGCTCCACCCTGGCATTTGCGCAGCTGAATGGTTGCCATGGAGATTAATCTATGTAGTTAAGTAATCAAAGATAACATGTTAAAGTTCAGGCTTTAATAAAGACAAAGTGAACTTAAATTATCTACAAAGCAAAAAGGAAAAAGGCCTGTTAATAATCTAACAGAAATAAATTCAATAAACTAATAAGCTAAAAGGAATGAACCAGTACAGCAACACATTTGTAACAATAATGAACACAGAGACAATAATGAACACACATACATGGTAAAACCTATAGAACATTAATACAATTGTGGGTTAGATTTCCCCAAAATGGCAAAACTTTTCATATACTCGTTAAATTTGAACTTTATTAAAAGTAATCTGCAGTTTTGGACCCCACCAGTATTGTACCTTTATAAGTTAAGGTATATCTGGCATTAAGCATTATTTACATCTGAAACAATGAATATGTGTATAGCCTGTTAGTGATACTGAGATAGTATCATAAATAAAGATGTGCATCATTAATAGTGTGAGTAACTGATGCTGTTGCTTTATTAGCTTCCATCTAATGGAGTTTCTAACAGTTTCTTACTGTTTGCTCGTGGAAATAAGTTGATTGCTTATAATTAATCTTCTGCCTGGTGTTTGATTACACATTAACTTTGCAAATTATCGGTAGCAGCTGTTCAGTGTTGTGAGTTTAAGATTCTTTCAGTAAAAATAACTGAATAAAGGAAGTTACCCGTCTATTGAGGAAAGAGTTATTTGTAATCTCTACGCAGCATAATCTGAATATTACATTTGAATTGCATTTTGCACATTTTCTTTCATGATATTTTCTGTTTTTGCATTTCTGCAGTGTTTCTCACGCATGGATTTTCCTTGCAGTCTGAACAACTCTAAGAATCCGTTAAACATTTCTGTGATTCTCTTGGTTTTGCTCCAACAGAGGGATCGTTTTGTGAAGCTCCTGGATCAGCTGCACAACTCTCTGAGAATCGACCTCTCCACGTACAGAGTGAGTGGAAGCTTTTGGCATCGTCAGCATTTGAAAATAAGTGGTTTTAATGCAAGAAAGGAAAATATTTCCTGGGAAAAGAATGCAAATTATCTATATGAAAATGGAAACTACAAATTTTTCTATAGAAACGTCAAAATGAATGTCTAAAATAAAGTTTGTTGTCATTTAATGTTATTGGCTTGCTGTGTCTGTTGTTTCTAAGTCTTTAGGATTTGCAGGACATGTTAGCTGGATGTCCAAAACTTTATTTAGTTCTTCTGCAGGAAATGCTTTGATGTCATTGTTCAAATAGCGTAATAGGGAATAGAGAAATCTGAATGGGTTGAAAAATATGACCCAAATCAAAACAAAGATTTCTACATGGCACCAAGAGACGATAAATGAAACTTTTCTGCAATCCTGGAGATTCCAAATGTACAACAAAGTGTATTTAAGGGCGATTTAAAGTTTTGTTGGAGTAATAAATCTTATCCTCTACCAGTTATAAAAAGTTTAAAGATGTTAGTTTTTAGTGTTAAATAAAATGTGATATCCGGAGATGTTGTGTGTTTTTGATGCAGAATAACTTCCCGGCCAGCAACAAGGCTCGACTCAGCGACCTGAAATCGACGGTAGATCTTCTCACCAGCATCACCTTCTTCAGGATGAAGGTGACAGAAAAACATCCAACTTATGGAGCTTCATGCTGTGAATGAATTAGATGGAGCACAAAGGAACATGACACTGAATTTTGTAGTGAAGTTAAGCAAACAAATATGAGCAATTTATCCTCCACCAACATTAGTGATCATGACAGGCCTGGGCCTCCATGTGGTTTTAACACCATGATGTTTCATGAAGTGTTTCTGTTGGTTCTGTTCGCTGCTGCCCCTCCTCCCGCTCACTGGCTGCTGACGTTCAGGTGCTGGAGCTGCCGAGTCCGCCCAGAGCCGCCAGCGTGGTCCGGGACTGCGTCAAGGCCTGCCTGAACTCCACCTACGAATACATCTTCAACAACTGTCTGGAGCTCTTCAGCCGCCAGTTCCAGCCCGCCGGCCCACAGGCGAGTCTGTCTGCAGCTCCTGATCAATCAGCTTCATTTACTCACATCTGTGATCCGTTAGCGCTCTGAACAACTCTTAATGCGACCCAGAAGGTTGTGCAGCTGCTAAAATAAAAATAAATCAGACTTATAGAGTTTCATTAATATTTTAATGATAGTATTTTTTATGATCACAGATATCTTCTCTACCACAAAGATCAAATATACAAATAAAATATAATAGAATGAAAGAAAAAAAGATAATCCACAATATTATCTGTTTTAATCCTTAATTTGTTCCTTTTTGTCTACATTGTCAGATTAAATAAAACACTTTCACGACCTCCAGTGGTTTTGGAAAATTTTCTGATGGATTTCAATATTTCTAAATGCATTTAAGGATTATTATGTGAAGTAAAATGTATTCTCACGGATGCTGCTGCACAAACTAATGGACTAATAAGAGTCACCATCAGTGCCTCTGAATATTTTATAACTTTGCTCTGAAATATGTGTCTGTTAATGAGTGGAAACCTGTTTTTCTGTCTTTTTATTGTGCATAAATTAACCAAACGTTTAATCTTTTTTCTTCATTTTTAAATCTCTTTCTCTTTCTCACATGCTGTTTTTATTTTAATTATGTAAAGCACGTTGAAATGCCATGCTGCTGAAATGTGCTATACAAATAAAATTTGATTGATTGATTGATTGATCTTAACAAAGATTGCACAAAGTCTTCTTTTTTGTCAGCTACTCTAATTTTTTCAAATTGATTTTTCTGTTGCAGCCTGAGCAGGAAAAGAAGAAGAAAAAAAAGGAGAAAACTGAGGGAGAAGCAGAGGATGGTGAAGAGGAGGAGGACGAAGAGGAGGAGGAAGAAGAAGATGAGAAAAAAGAGGAGAGTCAGCCTGAAGAGCAAGGCCCGAGCATCCAGAACCTGGACTTCTGGCCGAAGCTCATCACGCTGATCGTGTCCATCATCGAGGAAGATAAAAACTCATACGCGCCCGTCATCAACCAGTCAGTACCGACCGCTTTGATTAGCACATCTACTTTATTTCACTCACCTGAACAGACTTACACTCACTTTCATCATCAATGTAAATTCAATTTCTTTATTGTCACTTCAAATTAGCAAATCAAGATTTAATTGCATGACATTTAGTAAAAAATTTTATTTTTCTGACATTCACTTCAACTTTTTATTGAGAAAGTTTGTCCACCAGACAACATCAGAAGTCTTTAGATTATTATTTTGTAACTCAAATATGGCAGCAATGATGACAAAAAATGATTTTATCTTCTGCTCTGCTGTCTGCTCTGTTGATGAGTTACTCATGTCGGCATGCTGGATGCTTGAAGAATTTGACTTCTGTCTGATTCTTATGTAGAGACTTTTATATTCCCAGAAAGGCAGTCAATGCCGAAATATGGCATAAATAAAGAAACACAGTAAAAGCAGCATTCCCTGTCCTGGTCAGCGGGACGCTGTGAATTCCCAGCACATACACACTATTCAGAGCACAGGAACCAAAAAGAAAACAGATTCACTAAAACTACTTCAGTTTTTCACATTTAGACGTGTCAATATTTAGCTGTTCCTTTCCGACCCTTTCAGATTTCCTCAGGAACTGAACGTGGGTAAAGTCAGCGCTGAGGTCATGTGGACTCTCTTTGCTCAGGACATGAAATACGCTCTGGAAGGTAAAAACACGTTGAGCGGTTGGTACTATCTCCATCCAGCCTCTAAATCCTCGCCATCAACTCTCTTCTCATTCTTCTTCATCATTTTCTTCAGTTTTGGATAAAGTTGATCACTATCGCTGGAACAATGGTGAGATTAGAGGCAATGTAGCTGATAGTCAATAGGTGTTTATATTATAGTGCATTAATCATTGTTTCTATTTCTATGCAACATATTCAGGGTATCATCATACAATGTTGTTAACATGCTTCACCCAAACTAGCATTAAATATTGTTATTCCTTTCTTAATGGGATTCCAATTAAATATGTAAAAAAAAAAAAACTTCTGTTTCAGCTCAGAAAGTCTTTTTTTTTTTCTTTTTTTTTTTCAAATTTCTGAGCATATCAAAATTTCAGATTTTTTTTTCCTATCAATTTCTTAACTTCCTTGTTTTTTCTAGAAGATTTCTGAGATTAATCTCAAAATTTCCAAGTTATTTGGTGGAGATGTAATGTGTTTTTTTCTATGTACATTGGCTCTAATAAGCCATCATAGAAAATCTGTTTAAATAAAGATTGAATAAAAATAAATTAAGAAAAATAAACCTTATATTCAGAATATTTAGGGTTAAATCTCTTTGGAAAGTCACTCTGAGAGCTTAAGAAGTCAATGCTAACTGGGTTAGCGCACTAGTAGTATTTGTTTATCTGACAGACTGACATGCTAATCTTTGTAGCTAGCTGCTAACAACAGCGTTAGCTTAGAAATTAAGATTTGTGGCCTTCCTCTAGTTACCAACTCATTTCAGGTGTTTATTGTTAATCCTTTTTTAATGAGCAGTAGAGATTTTTAGGTTGTCTTAGCTGTCATGCTAACAGCTAGCAGCTAACTGACAGCATGCAGCAACATGTGGCCACGGTGAAAGTGCCTCTGAAATGGGTTGAAACTACAAGAAGACATATATTTAATCTGACTGAATGAAACCTTTCTGTGTTTTCTCAAACTTTCCTCAAGCTACATTGTTTACAAATAAAAAACTCTTTCACTGTAGCTCTACTGAGACTTGTAGAAATCCTGCAAAATGTTTTATCCTGAAGTATTAGATCATTCATAAACAGTGATATTTTTTTTATCCTGGTTCTGGATTTGTGTGACATCAGTGTTATTTTATAAATTCATCCTCCTCTGTTTGTTAACGCATCACGCTTTCTTCTCGCTCTCTGAACTCTCTCTGCTTCACTCATTGTTCTGTTGCCATCTCAGCTCCTGCCACATTTCACATCCGCAGAGTTGATTTTTATGCTGGTAAGACTTTCTGTGTGTGTGTGTGTGTGTGTGTGTGTGTGTGTGTGTGTGTGTGTGTGTGTGTGTGTTCGTGTGCGTGCGTGCGTGCGTGCGTGTGTGGTTGGGTGTGTTTTAGCATTTCTCATTTTTTTTTCCACAAAAATGCCGCTTTTACAATGGAAACAGACAAAATGTCGTACTGAAGCACCAACCTGTGTCATACTGCTCAGTGGAAACTAAGCCTTGTAGGGACTAAAGTTATGTCCTAAATATGAATTAAAGTTAGGGTGTGTGAATTAAAGCTGCAGTATGAACCTTTATTTAAAAATACTGTTTTTTACATATTTGTTAAAACTGTCACCATGACACAGATAATCTGTGAAAAGATCGATCTCCACCTTCTCCCAAAGCCATTATCACTGTCTGAAGAAATGTATCGCTCCTGACCAAAAACAGCCAATCAGAGCCAGGAGGCAGGTCTTAGCGCTGTCAGTCAACCTCATGTACTCGCTGCTAAATGTGCTAACAACTTAACATTACACTAAAATCGTTTATCCGCCGTTATTCAAAATAACTTCACATAATATCACTGAAAATATATAAAATCACAAGAGCAATTTTGATAGGCTACCATGAACTTAAATTTATATTTTTGATGGAAAATAGACACTGTCTCCTCCCCTTTCAGAGCAATGCAATATTAATAAGAATCTAGTCAGTAACAGAAATCACTGAAATGACAAAATCCCAGAAATATCACGTCAGGTCTGAAGGGGTTCATTTGATTTGTTCTGATAAAAACAGGTCTTATGCTGCAGCTTCATGCTGTTTTCTTTGTTTAATCTGTATAATTTTTGTTTTTCTTTCACAGAGCATGAGAACCATAAGCTGTGTAAGTCTTCAGACTACATGAACCTGCACTTCAAAGTCAAGTGGCTGTACAACGAGTACGTGAAGGAGCTGCCCGCCTTCGCAGACGCTGTGCCTGAATACTCTGCGTAAGACGCTCTTCCTCTCCCCCTATTTCAAAGGGAAGCTCCTCCCCATCGATTTTTGATCGATTGTTTAATTTGTCCCCAATGTGCTGCGTGTCGAGCTACACAGAGGCGCGGCTGTTAGCGCTGCTGCTGCCTCGCTACAAGATGGTTATGGGTTTGAATTCACCCTGAACTCAGCAAATGTTTGCTCTACTAACTTTTGTCTTTCTACACTTCTATCAGTGCTCCTTCCCAAGCTACAGGAAATACTGATCTACTGAATAACAGATGTCACACAGTGCTAAAGTCTCTAGCCATTTCAACAACAACTTTAGACTGGTGAAGAGTACGACATTAAAGATGTCCTCTTATTCTTGAATAGGTTAGGATTATGGGCGTTTAAAAATCATGTTCAGACATTTTTTTGTGATGTTACATTCGGAAAATTTTGAAGCGACTCATTTTCCAGAAACCAAAAAACATTAACGCATTACTGAAAACAAAATATCTGGATGGGTTTTTTTTTTGGTTTTTTTATGCAGTTAAACTGTTTTTATAAGCAGTTTGAAACCCAAATCAAAGTAATAAAAACGTGTAAAATGTGAATTTTGCAAATGGTTTCTGAAAGGCAACAAAACACTTGTCTTTTCCAGCAGCCATTGTACATGACATGCGTTAGTAAAACCAGCTGACCACAAGAGCTGGAGCTCAGATTGAGTTGCTAGGTGACGGGTGGAATTCTGCTGGGGTTGCTAGGTAACGGCACATTCACACTCCGGGGTTTTCTAAAATGGTTCACTTCCTGGACTCTAAAAAACATAAACTTATTGCCAAAACCGACTTTGTGGGGTTTCTTAAGCATTTGCGTTGATATTAGAAGCAGTAAAAACCCAGATGGAAGTATAAAAATGTGAATTTTGCGTAATATGTCCATTTTAGCTAAATAGCATTGCAGCGTCATGATTTTCTTTCAGTGGACCAACCTTTTTCCGACTTGACGTGATCGTTCTGCCTGATGGTAGCTTGGGAAGGTTCCCCCTGTTCTTCAGGACATCTTTATTAGTACAGGTGGTGAGAAGTCTTTCATTTGTTCTGTCTGCGTTTTTGCAGGTGGTTCCTCCAGTTTGTTCTGGCCTGGTTGGCCGAGAACGAGGAGGTGTCGATGGAGTTCATGTCCGGAGCTCTAGAGAGAGACAAGAGAGAAGGGGTGAGTTTTCATTTAACAAAAAACAACAAAAAATAATTAAAAACTTTTAACTGAACCACAAGGTTGATCTCATGCATGTCGCTTCTTACTGCAAAACTCAATGCGGTGATGCTCCAGTGTTAAATGTTCTTAAACAATAAATCAATCAATTGAATGATAAATTAAAATTATAATATTCGTTAGAACAACACTTGTTAAAGAGATGCTCCCCTTTTAATGCCGTTGAAAAGTTGGCAAAACGCTGTAAACTGCAGCACTGTCTGCCTCTTTTGCCTGTTGTCCCTGTCTAAGCTGAATTTATATTATTGGTTACAGAAATTTCATAATCCATTTTAATTGCTGTTGTTTTGGATGTTCTGTTTCCTGATATTTAACATGTATTCCAGCTCCAGTGTTAAATGTTCTTTAGAAAATTAAGCTTGTTGTAGTTCAAAATGCTCTCAGTTTTTTATTTGTAAAGTTAAATTATGTTTGAAGCTGGTGTGTAAAGACGAACATACGACAGACAGGGATGGATGAAAATAAAAATCTAAAGAGGGGATAAAAAGCAGGATCTTCCAGGACATTTTCCTGAAGGCAGATCCAGTTTTCACACCAAACCCGTTAGTTTTGGCTCTTGTTGCCTCCGGCAGCTGGACCCACACTGAGACTGTCTTCTTCAGAGTTTCTTATCAGATTGTTGAATTGGACCCTGAGCGCAGCAGCAGAACAGAAGCAGTTAATTTACAGCGTCTGTCTGATGACCTCGAGGTCACAGACTCCCTCCTGGATCGTTTTATTGATTCGGGTTCAGCCGGCGCTTCTTTTGGCCACCTAGAGCCCAGTTTTACAGGATGATGGACAAGTCTGTTGAGCTGTTGGTATGTTCAGAAGCTGCACTTTATGTTCAGAGCCTTTTGGCATCAAGAGGCTCCTGGAAGCTACAGTTTAACACTGATCACTTTAGGGTTTGATTTGTTTTGTTGAACCCATTATGAATCAATAAAGTTTATTTGTATCACACATTTCAGCAACAAGGTAAATCAAACAACATAGAGTCACTAATTAGAGAGCAAACATTACATTTTATAGGGTGCAATCATCAATGGTCAATACACATCAAATAAATTGATCCAATACTAAATCTAAAAAATATGTTCTTGCTGAGTTTTCTGACATTTAAGAAATACAAGTAATTTGGGTAATTCTAACTTACCTAAAACAAAACAGGTTTAACTTCAGACGGTGAGGGAAAAATGTGTCTTTTTATTTGGTTTATATATGTCTGGTTCAAGTGGTGACAGAAATATAAAACTGTACGTCATCTGCACATACAATATATATTAAAGAGATTATGTGACACTTCATAATCTGAGCTGGTCAGATTGTGTAGATGCTGAACAAAAGCTGACTGAGAACGGAGCCCTGAGGGACTCCACGTGTGATTTTCACTTGCTTTGATTTATAATTACCAAATGACACTAATTACTAAGAACTATTTCATAAAAATGTATATATTAAACCTCTTTTAAATTAATAGACATGTTTTTCATATCAGATTTCTCCATCTTTAAATAATAATGTAGCAAAAATACTTTTAGTGAAATAATATGATGCCATTTTTATGTCATTGATCTCGTCAGTCTCTTTGAGATGTTTTAAGAGTTAGAGCACTGCAAAAACTCAAAATCTTACCAAGTATTTTTGGCCTAGTTTCCAGAGAAAATATCATCAAATAAGAAAAAAGTAGCTTACAAGTAATTTTTCTGAAAGGGACAAGAGCTTGTTTTAAGTCAGTAGTTCTTTAATATTGATTAAAAACTTCCAGTCTTGTTAGTAGATTATTTCACTTACTTACAAAACATTACAGGTGAAATAATCTACCAACGAAACCAGTACTTTTTTATCAATAGTAAAGAATTGTTTACTTAAAACAAGCTAAAATATCTTGCTGAAAAGTTACTTGTAAGTTAGTTGTGTCTTTTTTCCAGAGTATTAAGAGATTTGCACTAGAATCTGGACCAAAAATTGGTAATATTTTGTGTTTTTGCTGTGAGAACTGAAAGGAACCAACAGCAGAAGCCAGAAATTTGACTCTCTAATTATCTGGGTACAATTAGTCCATCTGATGCCTTCCTGTATAGCGACACTCAATACCATAAGTGCAGCGATTAGATTGTCTCAGATGTGGAGCAGCTGTTTGTCTGCACTTAAAGAAATGTGTGGTCTTCTGGCTCTTCCTGCAGTTCCAGCAGACATCGGAGCACGTTCTGTTCTCCAGTTCAGTGGTGGACATCTTCACTCAGCTCAACCAGAGCTTTGAGATCATCAGGAAACTGGACTGTCCCGATCCCACAGTGGTGGCCCAGTATAACAGACGCTTCGCCAAGGTGAGAGCTATGAGATTTGAGCTCAACTTCAGTCCTGTAGAGCTACTGTGCTTTTACAGGCGTTGCTCGGATCACCAGCTCCTTTCCAGGCGTCTGCCCTGGACATTTAATTCAACCATTTGATCCAAGTGTGTTGGAGCAGGACTGGGGACAAAGTTGCAACTTTTGTTACATTTTCAGCCGTTGCAGTTCACTTTCACACTGCTCTGTCAAATGAACCAAACCATTTGAAAAACCTGTTCCCCTCCCCATCTGCAGGGGCGCTACACCACGGAACTGACTCAAAAACTTCAGAAAAGGACACTGATGGCAACTTTTTTCTTAAAATATGAACAGAAATGGAGTAGAGCCAGATTTTAGCGGTTGAAGGATCTCTCTTTTGTCTGTGGCAAAATACAACAAGCAGGGAAATGCAACCCAATTCCCTTTTTTTTGCCCAAATTCGACCTGCATTGGACTTTTTCATGGAAGTCTGAGCTGCCCAATTTTGATCTTTTTTTTTAAAGATTTTTTTGCCTCTAGTGGCCTTTATTTGATAGTTAATTGACAGGAAAGTGGGTACTGAGAGAAGAGGGCAGACATGCAGCAAAGGTCACCAAGGCTGGGAATCGAACCTGCGACAGCTGCGTCGAGGACAAAGGCCNCNATATGTGGGTTGTGCTTAACCCCTGCGCCTCCACAGCACACTCCCCAATTTTGATCTTTTTACCCCAAAAAGTTTGAATTGTCCCATTTCCACATGTGGAGCTAAATGGACATCGTACACATTGTATCCGACTTTTACAGCATTCATGATAATTCATGATAATGACATTTTATGCTTCTTTGAATCACTATTAGATAAAACGATTTTAATCTGGTCAGTTCTGACCTCAACTTTTACGCTCACAAGAGAAAATGGCTGCAAACAATTGTGCAATTAAACAACAGTAGAACTTTGATAAGCTGAAGTGGAGCCTCCTGCACAACCAACAACAATGCATTAAGTGGTTTTTGAATGGTAAGTCACCAACTAAACACTTGTTTTTTCCAGCAGCCATTGTACAGCGCATACAGTGGTAAAACCAGCTGATCAAACGTTCTGGAGATCTGCTTTTGGTTGCTAGGTGACGGACTGGGCTAGGCTGGGGTTGCTAGGTAATGCTCGATTGTGACTTAATAACCAGGAGGTTTTTGAAACAGCTCCTTTTCCAGACACCAAAAAAGACACTAAGCTTTTGCCATAAAATGACTGCATGTGTTTCTTTTTTAAGCGCTTGGTTTGTTTTGAGTTGAGACTCAAATGGAAACATAAAAACTTTCAAAAAGTGAATTTTGCCCTCTTTAAAAGTGCTCTTCAATCACCTCTGATGAAGAGGTGTGTTTATTTTTTGCCTAAAATTGCTCCCCCCGCTGCAGATTATGGTCATTTTTCACCTCCTCACATCAGTTGTTCATGTAAAATACCCAGACCAACAGAGTTTAACATTTCTGTTATACTCAGATGTACTGTAGTTTCACACCTCTTAGGCATTTCCATTAAAACTAATAGCCCTTAAGGCTGGATCAATGTGGGACTCATTACGAAAAGAAGGGCTAATGTAGCCATCGCTCTGTCCCCTGCCAGTGAATGACTTCTCTTTTTATTCCACTCCACTCATGTTTTTTAAAATCCCTCTGTTTAATTTTCCCTTTTTGTCTCTGATTTCTTTTGCAAACGTTTTGTGTCATCAGTTCCTGCAGCGTTGTCTCTCTTACCCTCATTTAGATAACAGTAGTTATTCATCTTTATGACAGCAGGGGGGAGGTCTAACTGGACAGACAGACAGACTGAGGGACGGACTGCAGGCTGTTAACGGCTCGAATGTTTAATGCATGAGCCCGCCGTCCGGCTGAGTCAGCAGAAAGCCGGGAAATCTGTCACAGCGAGTTCTGGACGCTCTGAGGGGAAAACGGTACAACTTTGGTCCTTCCTGTCCATAAGTTCCCATCTTAATTCATAAATTAAACCGCTGACTTTTTAAAAATGTGGCCGACGGAGGTTTGGACGTAAACAAACCTGACATTTAGGGTTTCTCACCAGGAGAGAGTGTTCTGTGCAACCTCGCTCGTTAACATTTTCTTGACCTTTTGTTTTATTCAGAAATCTGCATTTTTTAACAAAAAACAACATTGGATAAGCATCCAAGCTTTTTTCTTTGCTGTCTAAGAGTAATTTCTGGGATAATATGCAGTCTGGATCTGTTCAAAAGTCAAAATAACCTCATGCTGCTCCAATAACTTATTGGCTTTTTAGCTTTAACAAGTTCAGTGCTCACTTTGTTCATTTATATAGCATTTTAAAACAGGGAAAGAACAAAATAAATGATAGTAGTTAGAAAGAAAAGAAGAAAACACATAGAAAACATAAATTAATTCAGAATCAAAGAAATAGATTTTGGTCTTTAAAGGGTGTTTTTTGCAAAATTCACATTTTGCATGTTTTCATTTTTCCATTTGGGTTTTCACTGCTTCTTAAAACAGAAAAACTGCTTAGAAATAACCACCGACGTGTGTTTTATTTGTCAATAAGTTTATATTTCTTCGTGGTGTCTGGAAAATGAGCCGTTTCAAAAACCTCTAGAACGTAACATCACAAATCAGAAGGCACTGCCCGTTACCTAGCAACCCCAGCCAAGCCCAGTCTGTTACCTAGCAACCCCAGCTGAGCTCCAGCATGTTTAGTCAGCTGGTGCGCTGCACAATGGCTACTGGAAAAGAAAAGTGTTTTGTTGTCAACTTATAGTCCTGGGAAAGCTTGCTGCATTCTTGTTGGCTGTGCAGGAGGCTCCACTTATGCTTTTCAAAGATGTACAGTTGCATATTTGCACATCTACTGTTTTTGTAGTAATTTTCATTAAAGGTTGAGTTGAGCAGCTCATTTGAATTTAAAGTGACAGATCCTCTAAAATCATCATTCTGAAAGAAGCTCAAAGTAGGCAGAACTGAGCAGCATCACAGAGTAGATCAAGAATTATAGAAATGTTTCCTGAAATGCACAAAGTAAACGTATTTGTTTGCTTAACTACTCTGTATTATGCTACAAAATTCTAGTGTGCTATGTACAGTTTTGTTTTGTTATTTCACTTCCTGGAATATTTTTACTTGTTGCTTGTGATTGGCTCCTTTTCTTCCAAGGAATGTGCTGATTGGATGAAAAAAATCAAGCTTCATGAAGCAGTGTTATTTTCTGACAGGAAAAGATGCCAACATTTGGAATCTCCAGAATATCCCAAAGCGTTTTCTCTTGTCTTTCTGGTTTCCACAGACCATCACCAAGGTTCTGCTGCAGTACTGTGCGGTTCTGGCCAAGAGCTTCCCATCCTACTGTGAGAAGGAGAAGATAGTGAGTAGCTTCTGTTATACAACTTTGAGCTCAAATGAACCTGATTTTATTCTCTTTCCTTTGCCTTGATCACTTGATTGGTCTGTTTTTGTTATTTTTTCTAAGTGCAGTCGTCTCTTGTGTTTTCCTGCAGCCCTGTGTGCTGATGAACAACGTCCAGCAGATGAGGGTCCTGCTGGAGAAGATGTTCGAGTCCATGGGAGCAAAACAGGTAAACAACAGAATCCTTTCCTACCATTAACTCACGGACCTGAAACGACTTGAATGTCTTCTTCAAATCCAGGTTTCACTGGATGAATTATTAAATAAATATTTTGACTCCATCACCAATCTCTGTTTAATACTATGATAAATATCAGTGATGTTTACTGTAGTGCTTACTGCAGAGCTAGCAAAATTAGCTTAATGTAGCTTTTATCTGCAAGCTAAGGCAGACATCCAGGCTACCAAGATGGCTGTTCCTGTGGGAACTATGTATTACTAATAATCGATAACCGAAACGTCAAACGTTTTTTAACTGAAAGTTTACAAAACAGCCAAATAAATTATTGGTTTAGGATTTATCCCGAAAACTTTATTTATGGGATCTAAGTGCGCTAATTGTTTTTCAATGTTAGTATAGTAAAAATGCTAAAGCGCTAAATGCAAAATTAGCGGATTAGTGGAAGTGTCCGCACTACTGGTCAGCAGGTGTTACACTGCAAAAACTCACAATTTTACCCAGTATTTTGGTCTAGTTTCTGGTGCAAATATCTTAGTACACTTGAAATAAGACAAAACTATTTTACAAATAACTTTTCAGCAAGAAGAACTAGTACTTTTTACAATTCTTAAGGAATTACTGACCTAAAGCAACCTCCTGTGTTTTGCAGAAAAGTTACTTGTAAGTTAGTTTTGTCTTAATTCAAATGTACTAAGATGTTTACATTAAAAACTAAACAGGAATATTTGGAAATGCTTTGTGTTTTTGCAGAGAAGCTTTGAATGTTCAGAGAAAATACTAATCTCTTCCTCGGATATGAAAGTGAAGAAAACTTTTCATAATTTCAAAGCTTGTTTGTGGAGATGTAAAAGCTGGAGGTTTAAAATAGTAACTTTATGTCAGAAGTAATGCTGATCCTTTGCTCCTGTGCAGTTAACAGCTGAGGAGGAGAGGGTACGTCTGAATTTTCTCTCACCCTCCTTCCTCCTGTCAGTGGGAAGATAAACCTTTTCCCTCCCTGTACATCCCGATATTTTTAGACTCCTCTTTCTCCTTCTGACAATTCCTCTTTTCCCTACGAATAAAAAACAAACCAAAAATATTCCCGTTCCAACTGATCCGTTGCTGCGTTTTTTTCCAAAAAGCTTGAGAATGAGGAGGAACCTGACGAGTGCGATGAAGAGGTGGGTTTTATGGATAAACTCAGTTTTTAATTTTGTTTTTTTGCGTTTTAAATGTTGTATAAAGGTAAGTTGTCAGAAGTTTACATTAAATCATTAATTTGGAGTTTTAATTATTTATTTGAATCATTTTTTTTCAAAGCAGGATGACCAGAAAACTCAACTTTTGACAATGAGAACATCAGAACATCAAGATGCAGTTTTAATTGAAAATTACACAACATATAAAAAGTTTTTTGCACATATATTAATATTTTTTAGTAAATATGCAAACTTTGTTGTTTTATTATTTAAAACCAGTTTTTAAATTGCAGATACAGAGAGAAAGATGTACATCCTTCTTAAGCTAAAACGTTTTGCTCCATGGGTCAAACCTATTATATATATTTCATATTAATCCTGTCCAGAAGAATATTAATAATGAGGAGTGCTGCTATTTTTACTCCATAAGGTCAAAGGTGACGTACGAGGTGGAGCTCAGGGACGCCTGTGAAAAACCAAAGTTTTTATTCATTATGAAGTAAAACCAGAGCCCAGCGCTCTGAACGAACACAGTCACAACGGAGACGTCACATCTCCTGAAACGCTACCAAGTTTAAGGTTTTCATTACATAAATGAGAAGAAAATATACTTCAAGATCAGAAAACCCAAATCAAAACAGCTACGCTGTTGATGTAATCTTGGTTTATTTAAATATTTCCATCGTATTTCAAACATTTCATCTCATCATGAATGTAGTTCAGGTTAAATCCCTCATGACTCAACTATGCCACCTGGTGACATAAACTGGTTACTGCGTTAAACTGCTGCCGGTATAATGAATAAAATAATTTTAATTCGTTATAAAGGAGCTAATCTAGATTATTATTCTCCTCTAAAGATGTGATAAAACTTATAAATAATATATCTCTGAAATACACAATTTATTTTTAGTGGTGGATGGATGGATGGATGGATGGATGGATGGATGGATGGATGGATGGATGGATGGATGGATAGGTGGATGGATGGATTTGACCTTCGTTTCTCATCAGATCTCATTTCTCTGTAATCACGTTTCTTTGTCTGTTTTACTTTGTCTCTTTTCAAATTTCCCATTTTCTCCCATTATTTCCTGTTATTTTCTGTTATTTCCTGTTATTTTCCGTTATTTCCCATTATCTCCCGTTATTTCTAATTATTTTCCGTTAATTCCTGTCACCTCCTGTTATTTCCCGTTCGCCCGTTGCCAGCAGGCCGTTAGCGATAACGAAGGAGAGGACGCCATGGTGGGTAGGAAGCAGCAGAAACTAAAAACCTGCTTTCAGTTTCACTCTTCTTCATGGCCTTTATGTTTTAAAATAACCGTCCATTGTTTGGTTCCTTTGGTTTAAATCTTCACCACCTTCAGTCTCAGGACTCTAAGGTGAGAGATCACTGAACTCTTCATTTTCTTTAGTTAATGTCTCATTTCTTACCGTTTTCTTTGATTTTTTTATTAATGTTTTTTACTTTTATTCTACCAAATGTCAGTCTGGCTGCTCAGACTCTGAGGGATCTGAGGTAAGACTAAAGCCATGGCAACAGAGTTGGGTAGTAACTAGTTACTAGTTTTTGGACAAATTTTACTTTTAAGTGTATTTATGCCGTATATGCTCCATTTTTTAGTTTAGATTATGTTCTAAGCTAAACCTGAGTTTAAGTTGGAAAGTAATTCCCCCTAAACTAATCACTTATCAAGTGTTTGTCTTTTATGTGTCTTAATTTCTTCTTGCAAATTTGTTTTAATTCAGACACATGTAAAGTTTCAATTGAGTTGAATTTGAAGTTCAAACTTTGACTATACCACTTTAAAACATTCACTTTGCTTAGTTGTTTTAATAAGTGCACATGCTTTAGAATAAATAAATGCACACAAAAATATTTATTTGTTAAACCATTTAGTAAAACCAGCAGTTAAACATTTTCTTTGGGTTTTTTTGCATGATAAAAGTTTTTTTTTTAACACAAAATGGCTGAAAACTGGGATTTGGGAGTTTGTGATGGAGAAGCAGTTTGAAGACCACTGAAAAAAATTTAAATCTTTTTCTCATAACTCTGATTTGCTCTCAGAATTCTCACTTTTTTCTCTAAATTTTAACTTTCCTCAGAATTTTGACCTTTATTCTAACTTTAATATCAGAATTCTCTAAAAAAAAAAAAAAAGTCAGTTTTTAGTTCTGTAGACTTGTGCCAGCCTGTGCTGTATGTTTTTGTGTGGCATCTAAAGAGGGCAGCTTGTATTTGTAACTCTGTCCGCTCTCTTTGCATCCCGTCGCAGGTCGACAACAAAGAGAAGGAGAAGGTCGGTCGGGCCGTTGTGTTTTGTGCTGTAGAAATACAGCAGAAAATTTTAAATGTTGTGAAAAAGTTTAATAATTTATTTCAGAAAGTGAGACTCAGAATAAAAGAAAATCTTTCCAAGTATTTTCGGTCTAATTTCTAATATATCTCAGTACACTCACAGTAAAACAAAACTGGTTTACAAGTAGCTTTTCAGCTACAAAAAGGAGCTTGTTTTAAGTAAATAATTTCTTAATATTGGTAAAAAGTACTAATTTTATTTATAACAAGACATTTTTTGCATCTTGTAAGTGAAATCTACTAATGGAAATATAACTTTTTCATCATTATTAAGGAATTACTGACTTAAACAACAACTAATAATTGACTTAAACAAGTATATTTAGCTGAAAAGATCCTTGTTAGTTTTGTCTCATTTGAAGTGCACTAAAATATTTGAATTAGAAACGGCTTGGTTAGATTTCTAATGTTGAATAAAGAAAGGCTTAAATAAATCTGTGGAATTTAATCGATTGTATTTTGCAGCCTTTTTCTGTAATGAATCAATAAAATATGAGTTTCACTTTCTGAAATAAGTGAGAAAAACCATTAAACTTTTTCCCGATTCGTTTTTTGAGCTGTGCTTTGTTATAGTGAGGTTTTCTGTTTGTGTTGAAAGACAAGTAATCCCCTCAGAGCCGGAAACTGCAGCTGTGCTCAGTTATAGATGTCAAAAAGACAAAGTAAATTAAAAAGATTAGCTTCCTGCTGTTACATGGAGTTTCCAGACATATTTTTTTTCTATCTCAGAGAAAAGATATGGATTTCTGGCTGCTGCTCTCAGTTAATCAGAGATGACTGAGGAGGGAGCTGAAGTGGAAATCAAACACTTGAGATATCTAAAGCTTTTTTTATTGAGCACAGAACGTCTCTCATAGTGGTAGAAGAAACCTGACTTTAGATGTTTCCTTTTCATGGCTGTTGGTGAAATCTGGTTGAATTTAATAGATTTTAGTTTGTTTTGTGATTAGAGCAGTTGTTATCTGCCCTCCTGTAGGACGACTCCTCAGCTTATGATGAGAGCGAAGACAAGCAGGAGAAGGTTTGGTTTGTTTGGCTTCTTACTGCGGATGCAAGCAGTTAATCCACTTATGATTATCGATTAATGGATTATTAGATTAAAATTAGATACAATCGATTAGCTACTAACATCCGTTTAGACCTTCTTTAAGTATTTAGTTTGGCTGCCGTCCAGCAGAGGGCGACGCTGGTCATCCTTAACTGGAACCAGTAGATACAGAAACAAAGATGGCGGGGCCATACCAAAATCCTCACTCAAATCTCAGAGGTTTTTTTTCTCAAAATTCATACTTATTTTTTCAGAATTTTGACTTTTCTCAGAATTCTCACTTTTTTCTCCAAATTTTGGCTATAATCTCAGAATTCCAGCATTTTCCAGAATTTTCTTTGTTTTTTTTTTTTTTCCATAATTTTGACTTTTCTCAATTTTGGTTTAAATATTAGAATTCCAACTTTTTTCTCAGAAGTCTGAGAAAAAATGTCTAATTCTGTTTAGGGGCCCTAATCTCCTGCCATAAAGAGGCTTTAGCCTTTCTTCTTTCAAATAAAAACTCAACAAACTCATTAAAGTTTTCCTCCTAATGGCGCTTAATTCAACTGAGCTTCATGATGGAGGAGCGTTAACTCCTCAACAAAAAATTACTTATTTGCTACGAAAGCGAGAATGTGAAAATACAACTGAGACAAAATAATGTTGAAATTTCATGATTTTTTTAATACAAGAGAAAAAAGTTTTTTTTAAGAAAATGTCTATTTATCAACCAATATCTAGTCAATCGATAACATTTGCTCATTAATCGATAACTAACTTGCATCCTTATTCCCATCATCATTTATTTAACCAACCGTTGCTGCTCATGGAAATCCTCACATTGGATCATTATTATCCTCTTGTTTTTCCTGTGTTGACCAGGTTTCTTGTTTCCGTGCGCCACTGTCCTGCATGACAGCATCTGAAAGCTGCAGAAGAGACGCAGCTTTCAGATGCGTCTCTCCTGCAGCTTTCAGATGCGTCTCTTCTGCAGCTTTCAGATGCGTCTCTCCTGCAGCTTTCAGATGCGTCTCTCCTGCAGCTTTCAGATGCGTCTCTCTGCAGCTGGATCAGGTTAATGGCTGCTTCCATTCAGCCGTTTTGGGAAGGATTGCATCCAAAAGCTGCAGGACAGTAGCTCTCCCTAATCCATTTCCCTCCTCTTATCTTTATTTAAACTGTCATGTTTTTCTGTTCCTCCTTTCTTTGGTCAAAAGCTTGACCAGGAGAAGGTGAGCTGTAAGCAGAATAACTGACATTTACATTTGTTTTTGGTTTTATTTAAGATTTGAACCTATTTTCTGTTGGGTTTTTTTCTATTTCAATCTCTTTTCAGTCTGAAATCAAACAGGAAAAGGTTTGTTTGTGCTTCTAAATCCTCATCCTGATAGTATTTCACAAATCTTTAGCTAGTTTTTGGGGTAGATGATATGGCTGAAAAAATTAGCACAATATAAACGTTTATCAGTCCATCAATCATTATTGATTAGTTTTTTGTTTTAAGAGAAGGTCGGTGAACTTTCTGAAAGTGATAAAACGAGATGGCCGCCAGCATGTTGTTTTTGCTTAGAGTGTGTGTGAGGATGTGAAGTAGAAACTGTGGCTCACACACACACACGTGTCCTTACAGGCTGAAAAGAAAGACGAAGAAAAGCAGGTTTGTGATCTCATTTCACCTCCATCTGAGGAAAACTTCCTCTTAGTGTTTCTTTAATGCGATGCTCTTTGAACTGCCTTATCGTTACAGCTTAGACTGGTAGGTTTTGCTGCTTATTTCCCTTAATGATTAGCTTATTTTAAATACATACAGTAGATGTTTTAACTTAAAACAAAACGCCTCAGCTAGTTGTGAAACATGATTATTGGGGCCAGACTAAATTTTTTTTTTATTACTAGAATATATCTTAATAATGTGACAATTGGGTCATAAAATTACCAGAAGAAAGTAGAAAAATACGCGAAAAATCTTTGATAGTTAACAATCCAACTCAGTCGTCTGCTCAATTGCCTCAAAGTCCTGCTGCTGATTATAATTTGATGCTGATGTATTAAAATATTAAGAATTTTTTCATTTGTAAAACTGACACCAATATATAACCGCAAATGATTTTCAACATTCATCATTTTGATTTCTAATTATTTTTTTGTGGGTGAATTCTTATAAAGTTACAACTTCATTAATATGCAACCTTCTTATAACGTTTTGCTGGTAATAAACATTTTTCTTGCGATTTTACAATTTTATTCTTGTATTATTATTTTGACTTTGTTGTATAATTTTATTCTCACACGACTACAACTATTCTCATTATTCCAACTTTATTGTAATATTATGACTTTATTCTCATAGTATTATCTTATTCTTGCAACACTGACTGTAGCTGCACATAATTTTAACTTTATTCTCATATTATTTTGACTTTATTCTCATAATATTATGCCTTTATTCTGGTAATATAACATTAATGTCATAAACCTATGACTTTATTCCCAAAATGAAAAAAAAAGTCTTGGCCCTAATACTCACCATAAAATATATCTGTTTATTGTGCAAGGAAAATATTGAATAACTTCCTTCTTGAATGTTTTTATTCTCATTTTTGCCAAAGGAGGAGTCTAACACCAAAGAGGTGGGTTCTTAAATCACATTATTAATTAGTTAAGTGGAAGAAAAAAAGGTGATAAAAGAAAACGAACCACTAGTTACTCAGAAGAAGCTCACTTCTTTATTTATATGCCAAGACTTTGCATTTAAAATTAGGAAATGTAAATATAGATTAAAACTCTATACATTTGAATGGAGAGGAAAAACAACAGATTTCAAAAGCTCTTCTTGTACATCCTAATTGAAACTGTTTAGCTTGTTTTCCTTTTTCCAGCTTAAAATAATAAAAAAAACTAAAGGACAGATATTTATTTATGATTTTTAGAGTTTTTATTGTCTTTAGAGGAAAACATAATCCATATCCTATTATTAGATCAAATAAACAACCACAAATCAACTGTAAAGATGTCCATGTTTCTATATGTCGTCGTGTGCGATAACTTTGAAACCCAATTAAAGCCGACCAGGTCAATGGTTCTGTCTGCTGACCCAGTTTCCTCCCACATTTCCCAGAAGTATTTCAACTTAATTCTACCATCAGTGGCTGCTAGAAACCCATTTTGGATCTATTTGTCCGTTATTTACCTCTGCTGAGTGTGCTTTTAAATTGTTGCTAGCATAACGGGGAGAAAAGGCTTCTTTAGATGGTTAGGGTTAAACATTGTTTAATGTTTTATTTTTTTGTTTGGTTTGCTTTTTAGTCAAAAGACGAAGTCAACAAGGTTTGTTTGCTTAGTGAACATCATCTTTCCTTCCCATTTTATGTGATAGATATAGATTGTTGGTACTGGAATATGACTCATGGAGAGTACCTAATTAACAACTGATGAAATAATTGTTTACATGCGTCATTCATTTACTAAAATGAATGACACATTAAATGTTTTCATTAAAAGCTAGATAAAATGATTTCATCATTTAATAAATTTTTCATGTTCCGGTGTTTACAGCACATCAATTTAAACTGTCAACTTCATCCATCAAACTCTGTGGGTGGGACTAACGGAGACCCTGATCTCTGATTGGCTGCTCCTGTACAGACCCCGATGTCTGATTGGCTGCTTCAAACAGTCGAGACAATTTCCCCAAAGTTAACTACAACTCTGAGGTCAATATCTTCTAGTTGAAAGTGCATAAATATCTCCAATAAGTAGTTGTACTTTATTTACTACAAACTCTTAGTGAGCAGCTCCAGCCTCTACAGCTCTAGTTTGGTCTGAAATATCAAATATCGATAATAATAGCATGGATGAAGCTGCCACCGACGACTGTATCAACATTAGCCCCGCCCACTAGCGAGCAGCGGCTAACGCTATCCCGTGAACTTCTTACCGACATTTCAGACCAAACTAAAGATATAGAGGCTGGAGTTGCTCACCCAGAGTTTGTAGTAAATAAATTATAGCAATTCATTGGGATTTTCTCCACACTTACAGTGGAAATATTCACCTCAGAGCAGTAGCAAACTTCAAAGACGTTGCGTTGACTCTCTCTGTGAAGCAGCCAATCAAACCTCAGGGTCTCTGTGGAAGCGGCCAACCAGACGTTAGGGTGTCCCTTAATCCCGCCCAGTGAGTTTGATTTGTGAAAATGATAGTTTAAATTAATTCATGATTTTACATTGTAGTAAATCATGAATTAATTATTGTCGCTTTGTGCCCATCTGTCATCAAGTGATACTTCTGATTGTCTTATTTTCTTAATTTTTCTGTCTGGAAAGACTGAAGCCACTGCTGTGGTCACAAAGAAGGTACGAAACTAAATGGTAAAGGATGATTTTGCTGCACTTTTATTTATGAAGTTTGTTATAGTAACAGAGCAGGGATTATGTGAACTGATTTTTTCCATATACAGCAAAATTAGATAATTTTCAAACATTAACCCACTGCTTACTATTCAACATCTTTGCTTTTTGTTGATCGATCCATCCCATCCAAGACTGCAATCTGCAGACATTGCAGTCTGCAGATTTTATTTAATTTCATTGTTATTGTTTTGCAGAATATTAGAAAATACATAAAAAACTCAATTTCTTTTGTAAATAAGAAAATAAACATTTTTATTGCATTCTTTTAGTGAATGTTTGATCATTTGTAGCAAAGGATGCAAATACTCCTGACATCAACATCTGATCAACTTATCGATACAGTACAGAGCTGAGCTGTTGATTATTTTATTGATTAATAAGAGGAGATTTAAAAAAAAAAAAAAGGAATTTGAATCAAGTGAAGCTAAATCTACGCCACCTCAGGAGTTCTGGGTTGAACATATTTATTTTAAATGTAAAATATGCATATTTTTATACAGTTTTGGCTTAATTATTGCTCCGTCGACAATTATCGTTTAATCGTGATTAATCTGCTTAATCGTTTCAGCCCTTGTGTAAATGTTAAAAAAGCTTCTTTCCTGTTCGTTTTGCCCTTTATGGGAAGCTGCAGTGGGACAGTGTCAGTTTTGTCCTTATAATCTGCTGCTTTAAACTGAGTAAACTTCCAGCAGTGAAGGTAAGCAGAATATACTAGCTTAAATCCTAAATATCGTATCATATGATGGAAAAACTGTGCATGACCTTCACTTTGATGTTTACATGCCCATAAAAATGTTTTACGTGACTCTGCGTAAACACAGCTGTGTGTTTTGTTGACCGACCTTTCACCTCCAACATTTATCAATTATAATGCAAGAAGGTAAAGCTTTAGCCCGCTTATATAGACTCTGTGGCAGCGTGCCCAGTGTCTGCTAGCTAATAACGCTCTTCTGCGTTATTGATGGAGCTTTTTAATAAAGACTGATTAGGACGCTTCGCCTTGTATTCGTCCAGCTGCTGCTGCTTTGACTGGTGTAACACAGAGAGCACGCAAAGCATCCAAATGAGCCGCAGTTTTCTTACTCCTAGATTTATTAATGGTTTGCTACCAAGCAGCTCAAGGCCAAGTTTAATGGTGAAGGGTTTTTTCCATGAAGAAGCTTCATGTTGTGCCCATGATTTTTGGCTCGTTTTGGCTTGTATATTCTTTTCTGTACAGGAAAAACAAGAAAAACACAGAAGTTGGCTTTCTGTTAACACTTATTTGCTATTTTTTCTTAAATCTTAAATCTATCCCATTAAATTTATTATAAACACAATCCTTATTTAGGTGGGAAAAGTCTGGAGTTTGATTTTGGTTTTTCCAGGCCTACAACAACAATATTTATGTTCTGAAGAGCAAAAAGATGTTGGTATGAGCTGAAAATGGAAAAACGATTGAAATCATGAAAACTGACACTGGAGTGTCTCCTTAACGGAGCAGCTGAGCAACATTGAACGTGACGTTGCAGCCCAGTTCTGGCTGCAGGTACCGACTCCAAACTGCGTCGGCCCTGTTAGCTTATTTCTTTAATCCTTTTTGTTTCTAACCATGTTGCAGTTGGATACTGAAGCAGCCAACATCCTCAACGAACTCCAGGTGAAGCTCAACACCGTCCTGGACAACTTCAGTGCCGTGTTCGCCAAAAGGTAACAACCCTCAGGACCCGGTTCGGACCTAAACCCCAAATTAATGTGAATAATGTTAAAAAACAAAACAAAATCTGTTTTGCTAACTCAATCCCCTCCAGTTTCCAGAATCGTATAAACGGCTGCATGCGACAGATGGCGGAGATCCTCTACCAGATGAAAGGCCCGCCCAACCACAACACTGCGGAGGCGGACGCCGACACAACGCTGAGGCCCCTAATGGAGTTCCTGGATGGGAAGTAAGTCATCCAGATGCTCACCATCTACTGTAGAGTAGGACCATTTTATGGATATATTCAATACTCAAATATTTAAAAATTATTAACTTATTGAACTTCTTTTTGGGACCCAGATGGAACCATTTCACAAGTCACACTTTAAACCTGCTTATGTGTAGGCCAACTAATAATGTACCATAATTTTCCTGAGTAAAATGTTTTTGTTTTTTTTGGATAAGGCACCAAAACTGGCCCAGCCTTCGGGCCCTTAATCTCCCACCTCCAGCCCTGCTCATTTCATTATGACAGCCATTGTAGATAAAAAAGGAGTGAATTTTTAGAAAAACACATCAAAATTTTCCCAAAAAAACAAGGACATTTCTGAGTTTTAAGGTAAAAATTTACTAAAAAAAATTTAGATCAATATTTGACATTTTCTAGAAAAACAGCTGGGACATTTCTGAGTTTCAAAGGTAAAAAATCTTCAACTTTTGAAAAATGTCCTTGTTTTTCTAGAACATTTCTGATATTACTCTAAAAATGTGAGTTTTTTTTTCTGGTAAATTTTCAAATTCTCAAACTAAAAAAAACTTGAGGTAAATCTCAAAATTTCCAAGCAAATTTTCTACTTTTCAAACTAAGAAATTTCTGAGTTTTTTTCTAGAAAATTTCTGGGATGAATCTAGTATGTTGTTGCACATCTGCCTTACAAACAAAACAACAAATAATTTCATTCATAATTGAAAATGAAGGTTAAATATCTTTAAATAAAATGTAGATTGTTAATTTGTGCCAGTTTGGCGTATTTTCTCAGACTGACTTCTTTAATATTTAATATTTTAAACTGCCATGTTTTCTATTTGTGATCCAGCCTCAGCATTTTCGCTGGCATCTGTGAGAAAACAGTGCTGAAGAGGATCCTGAAGGATCTGTGGAAGATTGTCCTGAGCAGCCTGGAGCGGATCGTCGTCCTTCCTCAGAGCAACGACAGCCTGGTGAGAGAAACTCTGACCTGGAGGAAATTAGACTCACAAAACCACTCAGATAATGGGATTTATTCTAAAAATTATACATAAAAACCTCCAGAATCAAAGCAGCAGGACTATAATTTTCTCCCTTGTTATTTACAATGCACCAGACAAATTGCCAATTATAAGAGGAGAAAAGGTTTCACACGACAATGAAAATCAGGTTAGAACCATATTTAGCTAAATGAAACTCATCATTTTACAGTAAAAGTTGTTTTTATTGTAAGATTCTGTTTTTCAAAGTGGAGGCCTCAGAGCATTGGAGGGAGGATGAGAAAAAAATGGAAACATTAAAATTAATATATTTTTCAATCAGATTGTTTTTTATTAATGTAATCTCTTTTTTCATTCATTTTTATAAAACATAAGTTGAAATGGTAACACTTTATGTGAAGAGGTGAGCATAACACTGAACATGAAGAAGTCTTCATGAAGGTTTGACTGTTTGGTAAATAATGACACTTACTGTAAAATTTACACTTTTAATGGACTTTTAATGCAACTTTGCAAAATGTCTATTGAATGAAGCCTCATGACAACAGACAAACATTCATAAAGATTCAGGAAAATGTTATTTTGCATGCTGGCAGTCAAATGTATCAAGTTGCTTTATGCTAAATGAATGTATTAATTTATCAATAGTAAATAAATTGAGTAAAAGTAAAATTTTATGTTTCTTTTCCTATTTCATAGCATTATACCTGTATGAAGTGTAAGTCATAGGCTGTGCTGCCCCCTGCTGGTGGCTGTCAGTCACTGTTTTGCTTTTCCAGGATATTACAAAGGTTTTTCTAAGTGTTTTCTCTCTGTTGTCTGGTTGTGTGTTTGGGATAAATCACTTTCAGATTAAATCTTTTTCTCTGTTTGTTTTCAGGGAGCTCAGCTCCTCACAGCAGCGAAGGGACTCTCTAATCTCAAGGTAGCAAAGCTTCAATCAGAGGCATTTATTTCTCTGACACGTTCCTGGGGCCTAATTAGACCTTATTAATAATTACTGATGAATAAAAATAAATAAATTGCTGATAGATACAATTAAAAAGCCTCAAAATAGACATTTTAATTCACACTGCTTTTCTTTGATTGGCTAGAAATTAAAATGCAATAAATGGAGTGTGAGTACTTTCACAAGGCAGAGGTGTTCAAACATTTGGAACAAAATTTAGTCATTTCCGAACAATAAAATCAGGATCTAGGCCACTCTTTTTTCTCTTTTTTTTCAAACACCTGTTAGAAATAACTCCAAAATTTTTAGATTAATCCTATAAATTTTCTAGAAAAAAACAAGTTTGCTTATTTTAGTAATTAATTAAAAGCAGATTTGGGCAGCAAAGGCAGCTTTTGAGTAAAAGTAACTCGATGTTGTTCTTCCTGGGGACAGAGAAATAACTGCTGTTGCTAACATTTTCTATTGTAAAATTTAAATTTGCCCCAACTAAAAATAAAAAGTCTCCATCTACGGCAACCACCTGGAGTAAATTTGTATCATTCTTGAACTGAAATCAGGGGCCAGAAACAATCAGTTCAGGGACTGCAAATGGCCCCCAGACCGCACTTTGAACACCTCACTTGTAAATCCTCATTCTGATAACTAATTTTCTGACTGCATTTCTAACTTGTGGATCTGCTGATTTCATCTTGAGTGTTGCTTTATTTACGTTTTGTCTGTTCTTCCAGGGAGGAGCTGAAGCTAAAACTCTGACTCCTAAGCAATGTGTGATTATTGATGCAGGACTGGAGACCATCAAGGTAGGTTTAACAAACACTCCTAATGACCTAAGATAGGGCTCGGAATTTAATTTAGTTATTTATCCGTCTATCATCGTTATTTTAAAACGCTTAGGAAAAAGTGAATCATACACTCATTTTATTGTTGCACTCAAAACGATTTTGAAACTGAAATATTATAAAAGTAATTACTAGCTAAATAATCAACCACATGTCTAAGTGTTTTTCAAACACATAAAAGCTCAAATAGACGAAAGTTTTCAAGGTAAAAAGCCATAAAGTCCATTCAGAATGTTCTAGAGCCATTTACTTTTTCATAACTGCCAGAATTCTTGTTGACATGGTTACCGGACAAGTACACATCAAAGATAGTTTGGTGCTAAGAGGACTCACTCAGTCGAGTTTCTACATGCCAAAGATATTTTGTACCGCAAATCCTCATTCTGAACTCGACCACTGGTGAAACACAGTGAGAGGACAGATTAGAAACCAGATCTCCAGACGCAGCCGTCCACCTCACCCGTTTTTGACTCTTCACTGACATCTCTGAGTGAGACATCTCTGAAATTTGATCAGAGATGTCTCACTGATCATATTTCAAACCCAATTTTTTTCACCCATTTTTAGCATTAATTTAGTCAGGCAATTATTGATGTAACTTTTTAACAAATAAAAAGTGTAAAAATAAAACAAAATTGGCATTATGAATAAAAACTGCTGCTGCAGAAACTAAAATTTTACATTATTAGAAAGAAACTAGTGCCTTACAAAAGTATTCACAGTTGGTGTTTTACATGAAATTTCAATAGAAAAATACAATAAAATGGGATGTGTATACTTTAACCCACTCAACATAGCCATACAATTAGCTGACTATGAATTTAACCACCACCTTATTTGTGTAACCTTCTGCCACTGTAGACTAATTTACAGTATTTGACAGAATGGCGTAAGATAATGAAACGTTTCCTTCCTCTGTTGCCAATCAGCAATACTTTCACGCTGGAGGAAACGGGCTCAAGAAGGCGTTCGTGGAGAAAAGTCCTGAGCTAGCTTCTTTGCGCTACGCTCTCTCTCTCTACTCTCAGAGCACCGACGCACTAATCAAAACCTTCGTCACCACGCAGCATTCCCAAGGTGATCCCACACACTCCGCATGTGTCTGACGCTGGTTGTGTGGTTTATTTGTCTTAAAATCATCTATTTGTTTTATCTGTTGTTGTCTCAGTGCATGATGGGATTGGCATCAGAATCACTGGTAATGAGAAGATTAAACCCGACAGAGGTGAGGCTTTCTGCAGCTTATTGGTGTTGGGGATTCATATGGTTTGTTTTGTTCTGCTGATTAACATTTTCCAGCTTCAACTCGTACCACAGCAAAATGGAGAGTGTCTTTGTTGTTTTCCATTGTTTTTACCAACTTCTGTTGGGACTACAGGATATTTAATAAGTTTAAAGTGGGAACTGAAGATGATAAAATGGGTATCCGAAGCCATGATAAACGTGTTGTGACTCACATTGATATTGTTGGTTGTGATTCAGGCTCTGGGGTGGAGAAGCCAATCGGAGAGGCTGTTCTGCAGGTCGACATGCTGCTTGGAAAGGAACGCAAGATCAATGTCAGGGGTGAGAACTTAACCCTCCGAAACTTTAAACAGATTTACTGAAAATCAGACTACAAAGCCTCTGAAACGAAGGAAGCAGCAAAGACGGCTCCCTTTTCTTGATTAAATAGAAGAGTATGCATGTTTAGTAGATATTTAATAGATCTCAGCGCTCACACTCTGTATGTTGCTGACGTTGCATGTCAACCATTTTTCTAGATAAAGTTTTCTTTAGAGGAAAAGTATGATCTGTGTGTGACCAGCATTGGATAGCAACGCTAACGCTAGCCTATCCAGGGCTCATGCTAGCATAATGGATGTTAGAGAAAGTGGGCAACCCAGAGGGCGTCCAGCCTAAGCTTGCCAATTGCTACCCTATCCAATGCTAACACTAGCATATCTGTACTAATTGTAACTACCAATAAGGTTCTATGCTTTTATTTTGGTAACTTTCTTGTTGCGGTAGCTATGGTAACGGACTGCAGTTCTACCTGATAAGGTTAACAGCAAGACAGAAAAAAAGGATAAAAAGCAACTCAATTTTAGCTTCAGTCCATAAAGGAACAAGCTCAGTAACAGCCATTGAAGTTTATATGAGTAATTTGAAATGTTAATGAAAAAAACCTGATTAATGGAAAGAAATGTACATCTGTCGCTAAACACAACGACAGATGGAGAAAATGATTGTAATTCTGATTTGTTCTTGTCTAGTTCTTACGTTGGTTCATGAATAATAATTTATCCATCAGTCCAACAGACTGGATGCTGAAGTTCTTTTCCTCGTTTGCTTTCTTGTTGTTAATTTCCTGTTTCTGCATTCTGTCCCATCAGTCATTGCGGTGAACGATATGAAGTGGCAGACCTCCGGGATGTTTCGTCCGTTTGTTGAGGTCTCCATGGTCGGCCCCTTTATGGCCGACAAGAAGCGAAAGTTCACCACGAAATCTAAGAACAACAGCTGGACCGCAAAGTTCAACGAGACTTTCCAGTTGTAAGTACCGCCATGCGTTCATAAATGCGTTGCGTTAGTTTCTGTTTATTTGCTCGTTTTTGTGCTTTTGCAGCGTTTTGGGTAAGGAGTCCCCGGACTGCTACGAGCTCCAGGCGACGGTGAAGGACTACTGCTTCGGCCGGGCGGACCGCGTGGTCGGCTTGGCCGTGCTGCAGCTGAGAGACGTGGCCGACAGGAAGAGCTGCGTGTGCTGGTGTCCCCTCGGGCCACGCGTCCACACCGACGACACGGGCTTGACGGTGATGCGCATCCTGTCCCAGCGGCCGGCCGACGAGGTGGCCAAGGAGTTTGTGAAGCTGAAGTCCGAAACTCGGCCGGCAGAGGAGGGCAGATGAGCCGATTCTGACTCAGGACTGAGTGATCGCTGCGTTTCCATCGAAAAACGTGCAAATTGATATCATGAAAAATCATTGGCTTAATGGAAACACACCAATTTATAAAAAAAAAGGCTACTAATGTCCCTAAATATCAGATGCAGAACTGATGTAGTTTTATAAGAAATCAATTTTCCCCTTGAAAAATATTCACTAGCTCTGTTTCCATTAACCATAAAATTGTGCAAATTGAAATAATGAAAATAGATTATCTTAACACGCCAAGTTTGAAAAAAAAAAAACACTTTTGATGAAAAGGTTTTAGCACTAAGATGGTGTTTTTATTAAAATTTGTTTATTTCGCATCACAAGTCACATGATCAACAACCGGATGTTACTACTGGCAGAAACGACAAATCTCATGTAACTGTTTACATCCATGAGTTTTAATGATTTGTCGTCTGAACGAGCTTATTCACAAGTGATTTTAATTTCATATTTTGATTGTGAATTGACAGATTTGCACACATTTGTAATACAAATGCAGCTACTGACTGTATGGCAATTCAACTTGCTACTTATTAAACATAATTTAAAGGGCGCACTTTCAAAGATCTTAAAATCCCACAACAAATGTTTGCCAGCTAGCAGTGGACGCTAATTACAAAAAACGCTTTTAAGAGGAAAAAACAGCAGGTCTGTTTAATAACAGGCAACTCAGGGTGTTTAAACACCGATTTGATTGGGAACCAAAATTTCAACATTTGTTAAATTTTCAGTGTCAAATGATCCAAACTGATCGAAAAAACCCGTTCCCCTCCTCGCCTGTGGGGGCAGCGCAGAGTGAAACGACACAAGAACCTCTGAAGACACTGAGCGTCACTTCCTTCTTCATGAAATGTAGACAAACATGGAGTGGCATCAGATTTTTTTCAGTTTTAGGATTTCTCTTTTATCTGGCAAAAAACAAGCCATTTCTCCAGCTAACGCTAGGCTAATGTGTTTGTTTTGGTTGCATTTATCCAGAATGCATTGCACTGCAGTCCACTTCCTGGTTTTGGAGCAGTCTTCAGTCCACTTCGGATCCACATATGCGTTCGAACCGCGCCACAGTTCACTTCAACCAAACTGAAACAGGTTTTTCGGCAGACCAGAGTTTGCTTTTTTTTTGGTCAGTTAGCGTTCACACCTCCCAACCGAACCGGACTTTCTCGACAAATGGACTGGAGTTGGATTCAATCGAATTGAACAGGGCTGGTGTGAATGCACCTATGCACCTTTTAACTGCTTTGAGGCTTTAAGAGTCCTTATGAATATCTCTTGTGCCATCAGTACCACCATTTATTCTGACACTGGACTCAATATGAGAGGATAATAAAAGAAAACTCTTCGTAAATTAGTCTGAAAATTCAGTTGCAAATGGTTTCTTCTCTCCCCTTTTGGGTTCAAGCCTGATTTTACAGCTTAAATCCATTGATCAACACTCGTAGCACCAGATGTGTCTTAACGTAGATGTTTTCATTATGGTCCCAACAGGAAGTGTGTCATCTCCAATCGTTGCTTTTAATCATTGAATGGCTGGTGATTGATGGTGTAAAAATCATACAGGACTATGATGATGTAGCAAGTTCTCATTTATGACAAAGCCTTAAACAGATGGTTAGCTGCCAAGGTTAGCTCAGTTTACTTTGAAAGATTACAGTAAACTGGTGTTTGTTTGATTCACCACTGGCAGAGACTTTTAGTTTTTTTTCACTGGATTTACAGTTTCCACAAGCTGAAGAGCAATTCAGATGGTGTAACCTTAAAATGCATTCATACGGTGTTGCAGTGGTGGGCACACGTTGGCTAACCTGCTAATAGAAGTGCTAATTTTTAATTTAGCATTTTAATATATTTGCTCTTTTCTTGGCTCTTTTGCAAATTTTCAGTTGTTCAGCATCTGGGTCAAAGTTTTAGTTATCAACTTAAGAATTGATCAGGTAGTCAGAGGTTTTTACTCATGCTTTTATTTTGAAGCAAGTCAAGACTGTATAGGCAGCAGTTCCATTTCCTGTCCTAGTTGTGTAATAAATTTGACTGTTCAGGGTTACATATGTCACACAGTGAGTGTAAACATGGTTGAATTCAGCATTAGCTTCTGCTGAACACCTTGTTGGCATAGCATTTTAGCTTTGGGGTTAGCGTAGCTAGCTTTTTAGGTAGCGGTGCCCACCACTGCGATCTCTCTAACAGACCTGCAGCATTGATCAAACCGAATGGCGTACATCGTTTAGTTTTGCGCTCCTGTGCGCTGACTACATGCCAAGGATGGCGAGTGTTCAGCGAGTCGCATTTTTTGGTGTTTCAGTTTCTTTCTGAGACAAAAGTGGCCTTTCTAGAGTCCCATATTTTGCCGAAATCCGCCTAGCCCTTATTAAGCCGAACAGTTTGCAGTGAGTTGAAGACCTACGGCCACATCTGGAGTGACAGCTGAACACTTGCACTCTGCTTACAGCAAAATTGTAAAAATATAAAAGCATGTATTTATTGTACACAAAATCCACTAGATTTGTGATTTTTTTTTTCCTGTATGTATTGTGAAATCGAGTAAATTTATGTAATTATAAATATCCCAATGTGACATATGTTGAATATACTTGTAACAATATTTTGTACATAAAATATTTATGAATCAAAGTCTTTATTGTTTTTTATTAAGTCTCCTTTCACTTTGCATTCAGTTATTTTGCCTGTACTCCTAAAGCTCACAGCTTCCTGCAACGCAGTTTCCGTCATTCTGACCAGACAAAATAATTAAGGGAATGAAACTGTTGGGAATATATGACACCATAGATGACGCCATTGTAGAAAAAGAAAATATTTTTCTGTCAAACAATTTGTTTGAAGCCACACATTTGTTAGATAAAACTCAAATTTTGAGATTTAATAAGTTTTCAAAAAAAAAAAAAAAAACATGGGAGATTTGAGTTTCCAGAGTCTGAAATGTTTTGACTTTTCAAACTCAGAAAATTTCCAAGTCAAAAATGTGCCTGTTGAAACTTGAGATTAATCTCAGTTTCCGGTACCAAATGTTCAACTTTTGAAACTTTTCTAGAACATTTGAGAATCTCAATTTCTAAGTTTTTTTGGGAAAAAAAATAAGATTAAATTTCCACCAAAAAATGAAGAAATTTCAGTGTGAAGAGTCAAAAATTTGCTAGAAAAAAAATCTGAAATTTTTAGATTAATTTCAGAAATTCTCTAGAGAAAATGTTCAAATTTTGTAAAAAGATTTTCTAGCAAATTTTTAATTTTGGGGACTCAGAAATTTCCTTTTATTTTCTAGAAAATTTCAGAATTTTTCAAAAATTACTCTTACAATCCCATATAGTAAAAGATTACAAAATTTTTTAAAGACTTTTTTGTTTCAGGATAATACTGATGATGAAATTAAATATTTTTTCTGAGGTAATGATGACCAGTCCAGTATAAAAATCTGAATCCAGCTTTAATTACACACACACACACAAACAGTAACACCTGAATTAATTTGCAAAAATAAACATACATGAAGCCAAAAGCAGGAATAATTAGGAATAAATTAAGTATTGCTGAGAAAAATGGATTTCATCTTGACCTCAGTCTACATCCAGTAATTATCTGACTGCATAAACATGAAACAACAAAACTTATTTACCTCAACAGGCAAAACATGAATGTATAATACTATTGATTCAACATAGAAACAAAAGTTAATGTTGCATAAATAAACTGTAGTCACAAACTGTTGATTATATTGAATATTTATGGAAATGTTTGTGACAGTTAGTTTCTGTTGACTTGAAGTCCAGGAATTAAAAATCATCAGGATTTTAACATCAGCATCATTTGAACATGACATTTAATTTCAAGAACGTCATATGAGATGTAAACATCTTTGCAGTGTTTTTGCTTTAAATATCTTTGCCATTATAAACAAAAATTCAAACTTTGTCCACATTGATTAAATGTTAGAACGCTTGTTTTGCTACACGATCAGAAATCAATATTTACTTTATACATACAAAACATATTTAGTTATTTGTTAATTAGTGGAAAATCCCCATAAATCATATTTATACTAACTTTTACATCATGTCCAATACGACGACAGTTTAAAACAGTTTGACATTTAAAACTCCAAAATAAATTAAAATGTCTCATATGGAGATGATTAAAGTGTCTGAATATTCAGATATGATTATCAAATATTTATATATTTAATAGTTTATATAAAAAATACCTTTAAATAAAAATATATTTATATTAATATTAAAAATGTATTAAACAAAAATTAAACATGAAAATAATTAAAACTAGAATTAACATCAGCAATTAAATAATTACTCAAATAATTCAAATAAATTTTAGTTAAATGTATTTAATTAAAATAATTCTAGAA
>NW_015112859.1:329246-331038 GCF_001443285.1 Poecilia latipinna | reverse complement strand
CCACTGCATTTCCCTACATCTAATTTAAATTTGAATAATTTTCACATGTATTTATGAAATGTATGATTCAACTTTTATACAAATTATCATATATAAATATTTAACTATTTGTTAACTAACTAGTGGCCCTCAGTAATAATTAGGAATGTAACATTAATGTTCGTCACGCTGCAGGAGATTCATAAACTCCCTGCTTGCTTTTAATTAACAGTTTGCAAAAGTTTTAGGCTAATATATGAATATTGCATAACATTAAATCACTGATTGTCTATAAATGCAGTTAAATTTGATACTAGGGGTTTTATAAACCTAACAGACTCTAAATAAATGTTACCAAGTCTGCTGTCACACGGCTGTAAATATAAACATTAAAAAGGAAAACTTTATTTATTAGCATTCTTGAAATGAATACACAGAAATAGACTCGCGTTAAGAAAATAAAAATAGAAGTCATAATAAGAATAAAGTTGCAGTATTATCTGAATAAAGTTTATGACTTTATTCCTGTCATTTTATTTTATTTTTTTCTTTCTATTGCCGACATATGAAATAAATTCACTTTAAAATGTAATCCTTCCAACTGGAACGTTTTGACAAATGGCTTGTGGAACACTATTACTTCAAATTTGATTTAAAAAAGATAAATTTCTGACTTTAAATCAAAACCTATCTGTATATTTATTGCCCACTGTTACTCCTCATAGTCAGACTTAATGATTCATTTTTGCCTTTTTTTTTAAATAATGGAGGGAGAAAAAAACCTGATAACTTGAGGTCATTTTTAATTTTTGGTTGAACAAAACATTTGAAACAGAGTTAAGTACCGAGCCGTAGCGTTAAACTGGACTTCTAGCTAAAACCGCGAGAGCAGCATGGTTCTATTTACATCAAGTACATCAGGCTGTGCTTGTTTCATCGTTTAATCCATCCTGAACTCATCTTCAGAGCCGAGTCTGTGCGTCTTGGTTGCTGGTCCCGTTGGGCTGGGCTTCCTGCTTGGACTGGAGCTGGTCCGGCAGCAGAATCTCCACCGTGTAGCTGACCCGTTTGGCCTGGAAGATGCTGTACGTGTTGTCAAACCTCAGCACATCTGTTCAACAGGAAGTGGAGCCTTTTAAAGGGGAAGTTCGTGATTTGTGGGGATATTGGGTAAACAGTCGGACGACTCACAGACTCCTGGAAGCTCACAGGTCAGCGACCCGTCCTCAGGAACCAGGTGAGCGTTGTACCGCTGGCTGGGAATCACTTCCTGCATTTCAGACGCTTTCTTCCACTCACCCTTTCTCGTTTTTAGAAACACCCCAAAGCCGATGTCTGCGCCCTCGCAGGCGAACTGCCACCTTAAAGAGTCGCAGATAGGAAACATTAATACTAACTGTGTAATGACATCAACTTTAACTTGAATGTATTCCCAAACAAAAGAATGTGTTGGTATTCGAGATGAACATGAACTAAAATCTACACAAAACTTCTGATTTAAAGGCGACGTAATGTGCCAAATTCACATTTTGGACATTTTTATATTTCCATCTGAGTCTCTACTGCTTCTAAAAACAACCAAAGTGTTTAAAAAACAAACGCCTGGTTGTATTCTGACAATAAGTTGACATTTTTATTGAATCTGGAAAATTGAAATGTAAAGTCACAAATCAACAGGCACTAACCTTCACCTAGTGACCCCAGTGGAACTCTGCCCGTTACCTAGCAACCCCAGCCACGCCCAGCCCGTTACCTAGCAACCCCAGCCACGCCCAGCCCGTTACCTAGCAACCCCAGCCACGCCCAGCCCGTT